>NW_026644960.1:0-48541 GCF_030020395.1 Manis pentadactyla | reverse complement strand
TTTCCATATACAGTTGAATCTCCATTTTAATTTGTTCTTTGAGTTATTGATTATTTAAGTGCATGTTGTTAAGCCTCCAAGTGTTTGTGAGCCTTTTATCTTTCTTTGTACAATTTAATTGTTGTTTGATGCATTTGTGGTCTGAAAAGTTGGTTGATAGGATTTCAATCTTTTGGAATTTTCTGAGGCTCTTTTTGTTGCCTACTATGTGATCTATTCTGGAGAATGATACGTGTGCACATGAGAAGAATGTGTGTCCTGTTGATTTTGGATGGAGAGTTGTAAAGATATCTATTAGGGCAAACAGTTCTAGTGTTTTGTTCAGTGCTTCTGTGTCCTTACTTACTTTCTGTCCCTAGTATCTGTCCTTTTAAGTGAGTGGTGGGTTGAATTCTCCCAAAGTGTATGCATTGCATTCTATTTCCTCCTTTAATTCTGTTAGTATTTGTTTCAAATATGCTGGTGCTCCATTGTTGTATTCACATATACTGATTATGGTTATATCCACTTGTTGAACTCAGGCCTTCTTCATTATGTAATGTCTTTCTTTATCTTTTATTTTCTTTTTTACTTTCTTTCTTTTTTTCAGTTTTTTGAGCTTTACACCTGATTTGTGTGTTTATCCCACTTATCTCTGTTATTATGATTGTAATTGTAATTTATATATTTTAATATAAAGGTGAAGTGGTAGGTAGCTGCAAGATAAAGGTAGAAAACATATTTTAGTGTTTTGAGAGAGCACATATGGATGATCAGGTGTGTGCCTGTAGACTAAGTGTTAGTCCAGGCTAGACAAGGGCAATAAAACATCCACGGATGCAGATTTCTCTCAAAGAAGGGCATTGAGGTTTGTAGCCTCACCTCTGTAGATTCCCAATTTCTCACCTTATGGCCGCCCTGCGACTGTGCCTGTCTTATGTTGTTCCTCCCTTGAAGAATCTTCCCATCTCTGGCTAACCAGTCATCTTCCTTGAACTTACAGGGAAATTTTAATTTGATAACTGAGATAGAAGCAATATTTTTTTTAGAGGTTAGCTTTTTACTTCTTTGCAGATTTATGTCATGTGGTATCTGTGCCCAGCATTTTTCCTGAAGTATCTTTACCGCTTGGTAGAATTATCTTACGCTGTAAATTCGAAATGAGGCACGAATTCTATTTAAGGCCTGTAGTTAGCAAGGAAGAAGCTAAGCTATAGAAGTAGCAGATGGAAGAAAACATGGGAAGATTATTTATTTCTTTGAAATATCTTCTTGTAGAGTAACTTAAGCATGTATAGGTTTTAAACTACTAATTAAATTTCGCACACACATTAACGTACAGGGAATACCCTTACATAACCAAAGCAGACCTATAATTACCATCCATCACCAGTGAAACCAAGAAAACCAGTTAGGCTTCCTAGGCATTTGTGAACATTTATCTATGATATGATGGATATTGTCCAACTGAACTTGAACGGCATGAGAGAATTCAGACAAATTAAAACAACCGATTCCTGGGAACTGTTCACATCCCATATGCTCTTTTAACAGTAGATAGTCTGTAGTTGTAAGATTTTGGAGCGCTATAACTTGCACTTCTCCAAATTCTTGGTTGAGTTCCAACAGAATAGTCCCAGTCAAATTTGATATTTTACTGTATGCACAGGCCAGCTTAGATATTTCCATCTCCATTCACATGGCAAGTATAGGAACTGGTGAGACGATTGCAGCTTCAACTGTAGCAGTGCCTGGAACTTTGTTGAGGATTTTGATGATTATCTTCTGGAATGACTCTTCCAGAGAGTGCTGATGTTGGAAATACTTCTTCATATCGTATCTAAGTTCATTATGTAGTTAGTCCAATTAGGCTTTGATCCGCTATATAAGCACCAAGAGACCTTTTTCCCCAAATTTTTATACGCCCTTTATATCATTGTGTAGAACTCATTGGAAGTCAACACAAAGGAACTGCTTTTTTATCTATAGAGACGAATATTATCAGAAAACTGTACAGCCACACCGATCATCTGCAAATCTTCAACTGATCAAAATTAAGGATATTTTAGGCATGAATTAATCCTTGATTTACAGTTAATTTTATTCTATCTGGGAGTTATACCCCTTTTCTTTCTTTCTTTCTTTTTTTCTCGTTAACATTAATCTAAACTTACATGAAGAATATTTTGTTTTCTAGTCTCTCCCCTGTACCTGGTCCCCACTGTTTACCCCTTTCCAATCACTGTCCATCAGCAGAGCAAAATGTTGTAGATTCAATACTTGTCTTCTCTGTGATGTACAGCCCTCCAATTTCTCCCACCCACCCTCATTAGCATGCTAATCTTAACACCTTCCTTCTACTTCCCACCTTATCCCTCCCTAATCACCCATCCTCCCAACTCCCTTTCCCTTTGGAAACTGTTACTCCATTCTTGGGTACAGTGAATCCGCTTCTGTTTTGTTCGTTCAGTTTTTCTTTCGTTCTTACACACCACAAATCAGTGAGATCATTTGGTATTTATGTTTCTCTGCTTGGCTTACTTCACTGAGCATAATACCCTCCAGCTCCATCCATGTTGCTGCCAATGGTAGGATTTGCCCTCATGTTATGGCTGAGTAATATTCCATTTTGCATATGTACCACATCTTCTTTATCCATTCATCTACCAATGGACATTTAGGTTGCTTCCAGTTCTTTGCTATTGTAAATAGTGCTGCAATAAACATCGGGGTGCATTGGTCTTTTCAAAATTGATTGCTGCGTTCTTAGTGTATATTCCTCAGAGTGGAATTCATGGGTCCAATGGTCAATCTTTTCTGAGCATTTTCAGGAACCTCCATACTCCGTTCCACAATGGTTGAACTAATTTACATTCCCACCAGCAGTGTAGGAGGGTTCCCCTTTCTCCACAGCCACAACAACATTTGTTGTTGCTTGTCTTTTGAATGAAAGACATCCTTAGTGGTGTGATGTGATAACTCATTGCAGTTTATTTTGCATTTCTCTGATAATAATGATGTGGAGCATCCATTCATGTGTATGTTGGCCATCTGTATCTGTTATTTGGAGAACTGTCTGTTCAGTCCTCTGCCGACTTTTTTTATTGGGTTATTTGTTTCTTGTTTGTTGAGGCGTGTGAATTCTTTATATATTTTGGGCGTCAAGCCTTTATCGGATGTGTCATTTACAAATATATTTTCCCATCCTGTAGGGCTCCTTTCTGCTGTATTGATGGTGTTTACTGCTCTACAGAAGCTTTTCACCTTAATATATTCCCACTTGTTCATTTTTGCTGTTGTTTTCCTTAGCCGGGATATATGTTCAGGAAGAGGTCACTCATGTCTATGTCTAAGAGGTTCCTGCCTATGTTTTCTTCCAAGAGTTTAATGGTTTCATGACTTACCTTCCGGTCTTTGATACATTTTGGATTTATTTTTGTGTATGTTGTTAAACCACGGTCCAATTTCGTTCTCCTTCATGTAGCTTTCCAGATTTGCCAGCACAATCTTTTGAAGAGACTGTCATTTCGCCATTGTATGTCCATGGCTCCTTTATCAAATATTAATTGACCACATATATTTGGGATAATGTCTGGAGTGTCTAGTCTGTTCCACTGGTGTGTGACTCTGTTCTTGTGCCAGTACCATATTGTCTTGATTACTATGGCTTTATAGTAGAGCTTGAAGTTGGTGAGTGAGATCCCCCCTACTTTATTCTTCTCTCTCAGTATTGCTATTGCTCTTCGGGGACTTTGGTGTTTCCGTATGAATTTTTCAATTATTTGTTCCAGTTCATTGAAGAATGTTGCTGGTAATTTGATAGGAAAGCATCAAATCTGTATATGGTTTTGGGCAGGATGGGCATTTTCATGATATTATTTCTTCCTAGCCACGTGAAAGGGTGAGTTTCCCTTTGTTAGTGTCCCCTTTAATTTCTCTTAAGAGTGACTTGTTGTTTTCTGAGTATATGTCTATCACTTCTTTGGTGAGGTTAATTCCTAGGTATTTTATACTTTCTTCTGCAATTTTGAACGGAATTGTTTCCAGATTTCTCTTTCTATGGGTTCATTGTTCGTGTACAGGAGAGTTACAGATTTCTGTGTGTTAATTTTCTATCATGCAATTTGCTGTGTCGCGATATGAGCTCTTGTAGTTTTGGTGTGGAGTCTTTAGGGTATTTTATGTACAATTTCATGTCATCTGCAAATAGAGACAGTTTAACATCTTTCTACCAATATGGATTTCTTGTGTTTCTTTGTTTAGTCTAATTGCTGTGGCTAGGACCTCCAGTACTGCGTTTAATAACATTAGGGAGAGTGGGCATCCCCGTCTTGTACCCAATCACAGAAGAAAAGCTTTCAGCTTCTCGCTGTTCACTATGATGTTGCCTGTGGGTTTATCATATATGGCCTTTATTATGTTGAGGTACTTGCCCTCTATACACATTTTGTTGAGAGTGTTTATCAGGAATGGTTGTAGAACATTGTCGAATGCTTTTTCAGCATCTATGGAGATGATCATGTGGTTTTGTCTGTCTTTATGTGAATGTGCTGGATGATGTTGATGGATTATCAAATATCGTACCGTCCTTGAATTCCTGGAATGAATCCCATTTGGTCATGGGGTATCATCCTTTTAATGTATTTTTGATTCGGTTTGCTAATATTTTGTTTTGTATTCTGTACATCTACGCTCATCAGGGATAATGGTCTGTAGGTTATTTTTCTTTGTTACGGTTTTTGCCTGGTTTTTCTATTAGAGTGTTAGTTGTTTCATAGACTGAGTTTGAGAGTAATCCCTCCTCTTCTTTTTTTTGGAAAACTTTAAGGAGAATGGATATTATGTCTGATCTGTATGACTGATAAAATTCCGAGGTAAATCCATCTGTCCCGGGGATTTGTTCTTTCGTAGTGTTTTGCTTACTGATTCAATTCCGTTGCTGGTAATTGGTCTGTTAAAATTTTCTGTTTTTTTCTGGTTCAGCCATGGAAGGTTTTATTTTCCTAGGAAGTTGTCCATTTCTCTTTGGTAGACCAACTTATCAGCGTATAGGTTTACATAGTACTCTCTAATAAATCTTTGTATTTCTGTGGTGTCCGTCGTGGTTTTCCTTTTTTATTTCTGATTCTGTAGATGTGTGTTGACTCTCTTTTCCTCTTAATAATTCTGGCAAGAGGCTTTCTATATTGTTTATTTTCTCGAAGAACCAGCTCTTGCTTTCGTTGGTTTTTGCTAATGTTTTCTTCTCAACTTAATTTATTTCTTCTCTGATCTTTATTTTTTCCAACTTTCTGCTGACCATTAGCCTCATTTGTTCTCCTTTTACCAATTTCGATAATTGTGACATTAGACCATTCATTTGGGATTGTTCTTCCTTCTTCACATGTGACTGGATTGCTATATATTTTGCTCTTAAGACTGCTTTTGCCATACCCACAGTAGTTTTGGCTTTGTGTTGATGTCATTGGTTTCCATATACAGTTGAATCTCCATTTTAATTTGTTCTTTGAGTTATTGATTATTTAAGTGCATGTTGTTAAGCCTCCAAGTGTTTGTGAGCCTTTTATCTTTCTTTGTACAATTTAATTGTTGTTTGATGCATTTGTGGTCTGAAAAGTTGGTTGATAGGATTTCAATCTTTTGGAATTTTCTGAGGCTCTTTTTGTTGCCTACTATGTGATCTATTCTGGAGAATGATACGTGTGCACATGAGAAGAATGTGTGTCCTGTTGATTTTGGATGGAGAGTTGTAAAGATATCTATTAGGGCAAACAGTTCTAGTGTTTTGTTCAGTGCTTCTGTGTCCTTACTTACTTTCTGTCCCTAGTATCTGTCCTTTTAAGTGAGTGGTGGGTTGAATTCTCCCAAAGTGTATGCATTGCATTCTATTTCCTCCTTTAATTCTGTTAGTATTTGTTTCAAATATGCTGGTGCTCCATTGTTGTATTCACATATACTGATTATGGTTATATCCACTTGTTGAACTCAGGCCTTCTTCATTATGTAATGTCTTTCTTTATCTTTTATTTTCTTTTTTACTTTCTTTCTTTTTTTCAGTTTTTTGAGCTTTACACCTGATTTGTGTGTTTATCCCACTTATCTCTGTTATTATGATTGTAATTGTAATTTATATATTTTAATATAAAGGTGAAGTGGTAGGTAGCTGCAAGATAAAGGTAGAAAACATATTTTAGTGTTTTGAGAGAGCACATATGGATGATCAGGTGTGTGCCTGTAGACTAAGTGTTAGTCCAGGCTAGACAAGGGCAGTAAAACATCCACGGATGCAGATTTCTCTCAAAGAAGGGCATTGAGGTTTGTAGCCTCACCTCTGTAGATTCCCAATTTCTCACCTTATGGCCGCCCTGCGACTGTGCCTGTCTTATGTTGTTCCTCCCTTGAAGAATCTTCCCATCTCTGGCTAACCAGTCATCTTCCTTGAACTTACAGGGAAATTTTAATTTGATTACTGAGATAGAAGCAATATTGTTTTTAAAGGTTAGCTTTTTACTTCTTTGCAGATTTATGTCATGTGGTATCTGTGCCCAGCATTTTTCCTGAAGTATCTTTACCGCTTGGTAGAATTATCTTACGCTGTAAATTCGAAATGAGGCACGAATTCTATTTAAGGCCTGTAGTTAGCAAGGAAGAAGCTAAGCTATAGAAGTAGCAGATGGAAGAAAACATGGGAAGATTATTTATTTCTTTGAAATATCTTCTTGTAGAGTAACTTAAGCATGTATAGGTTTTAAACTACTAATTAAATTTCGCACACACATTAACGTACAGGGAATACCCTTACATAACCAAAGCAGACCTATAATTACCATCCATCACCAGTGAAACCAAGAAATCCAGTTAGGCTTCCTAGGCATTTGTGAACATTTATCTATGATATGATGGATATTGTCCAACTGAACTTGAACGGCATGAGAGAATTCAGACAAATTAAAACAACCGATTCCTGGGAACTGTTCACATCCCATATGCTCTTTTAACAGTAGATAGTCTGTAGTTGTAAGATTTTGGAGCGCTATAACTTGCACTTCTCCTAATTCTTGGTTGAGTTCCAACAGAATAGTCCCAGTCAAATTTGATGTTTTACTGTATGCACAGGCCAGCTTAGATATTTCCATCTCCATTCACATGGCAAGTATAGGAACTGGTGAGACGATTGCAGCTTCAACTGTAGCAGTGCCTGGAACTTTGTTGAGGATTTTGATGATTATCTTCTGGAATGACTCTTCCAGAGAGTGCTGATGTTGGAAATACTTCTTCATATCGTATCTAAGTTCATTATGTAGTTAGTCCAATTAGGCTTTGATCCGCTATATAAGCACCAAGAGACCTTTTTCCCCAAATTTTTATACGCCCTTTATATCATTGTGTAGAACTCATTGGAAGTCAACACAAAGGAACTGCTTTTTTATCTATAGAGACGAATATTATCAGAAAACTGTACAGCCACACCGATCATCTGCAAATCTTCAACTGATCAAAATTAAGGATATTTTAGGCATGAATTAATCCTTGATTTACAGTTAATTTTATTCTATCTGGGAGTTATACCCCTTTTCTTTCTTTCTTTCTTTTTTTCTCGTTAACATTAATCTAAACTTACATGAAGAATATTTTGTTTTCTAGTCTCTCCCCTGTACCTGGTCCCCACTGTTTACCCCTTTCCAATCACTGTCCATCAGCAGAGCAAAATGTTGTAGATTCAATACTTGTCTTCTCTGTGATGTACAGCCCTCCAATTTCTCCCACCCACCCTCATTAGCATGCTAATCTTAACACCTTCCTTCTACTTCCCACCTTATCCCTCCCTAATCACCCATCCTCCCAACTCCCTTTCCCTTTGGAAACTGTTACTCCATTCTTGGGTACAGTGAATCCGCTTCTGTTTTGTTCGTTCAGTTTTTCTTTCGTTCTTACACACCACAAATCAGTGAGATCATTTGGTATTTATGTTTCTCTGCTTGGCTTACTTCACTGAGCATAATACCCTCCAGCTCCATCCATGTTGCTGCCAATGGTAGGATTTGCCCTCATGTTATGGCTGAGTAATATTCCATTTTGCATATGTACCACATCTTCTTTATCCATTCATCTACCAATGGACATTTAGGTTGCTTCCAGTTCTTTGCTATTGTAAATAGTGCTGCAATAAACATCGGGGTGCATTGGTCTTTTCAAAATTGATTGCTGCGTTCTTAGTGTATATTCCTCAGAGTGGAATTCATGGGTCCAATGGTCAATCTTTTCTGAGCATTTTCAGGAACCTCCATACTCCGTTCCACAATGGTTGAACTAATTTACATTCCCACCAGCAGTGTAGGAGGGTTCCCCTTTCTCCACAGCCACAACAACATTTGTTGTTGCTTGTCTTTTGAATGAAAGACATCCTTAGTGGTGTGATGTGATAACTCATTGCAGTTTATTTTGCATTTCTCTGATAATAATGATGTGGAGCATCCATTCATGTGTATGTTGGCCATCTGTATCTGTTATTTGGAGAACTGTCTGTTCAGTCCTCTGCCGACTTTTTTTATTGGGTTATTTGTTTCTTGTTTGTTGAGGCGTGTGAATTCTTTATATATTTTGGGCGTCAAGCCTTTATCGGATGTGTCATTTACAAATATATTTTCCCATCCTGTAGGGCTCCTTTCTGCTGTATTGATGGTGTTTACTGCTCTACAGAAGCTTTTCACCTTAATATATTCCCACTTGTTCATTTTTGCTGTTGTTTTCCTTAGCCGGGATATATGTTCAGGAAGAGGTCACTCATGTCTATGTCTAAGAGGTTCCTGCCTATGTTTTCTTCCAAGAGTTTAATGGTTTCATGACTTACCTTCCGGTCTTTGATACATTTTGGATTTATTTTTGTGTATGTTGTTAAACCACGGTCCAATTTCGTTCTCCTTCATGTAGCTTTCCAGATTTGCCAGCACAATCTTTTGAAGAGACTGTCATTTCGCCATTGTATGTCCATGGCTCCTTTATCAAATATTAATTGACCACATATATTTGGGATAATGTCTGGAGTGTCTAGTCTGTTCCACTGGTGTGTGACTCTGTTCTTGTGCCAGTACCATATTGTCTTGATTACTATGGCTTTATAGTAGAGCTTGAAGTTGGTGAGTGAGATCCCCCCTACTTTATTCTTCTCTCTCAGTATTGCTATTGCTCTTCGGGGACTTTGGTGTTTCCGTATGAATTTTTCAATTATTTGTTCCAGTTCATTGAAGAATGTTGCTGGTAATTTGATAGGAAAGCATCAAATCTGTATATGGTTTTGGGCAGGATGGGCATTTTCATGATATTATTTCTTCCTAGCCACGTGAAAGGGTGAGTTTCCCTTTGTTAGTGTCCCCTTTAATTTCTCTTAAGAGTGACTTGTTGTTTTCTGAGTATATGTCTATCACTTCTTTGGTGAGGTTAATTCCTAGGTATTTTATACTTTCTTCTGCAATTTTGAACGGAATTGTTTCCAGATTTCTCTTTCTATGGGTTCATTGTTCGTGTACAGGAGAGTTACAGATTTCTGTGTGTTAATTTTCTATCATGCAATTTGCTGTGTCGCGATATGAGCTCTTGTAGTTTTGGTGTGGAGTCTTTAGGGTATTTTATGTACAATTTCATGTCATCTGCAAATAGAGACAGTTTAACATCTTTCTACCAATATGGATTTCTTGTGTTTCTTTGTTTAGTCTAATTGCTGTGGCTAGGACCTCCAGTACTGCGTTTAATAACATTAGGGAGAGTGGGCATCCCCGTCTTGTACCCAATCACAGAAGAAAAGCTTTCAGCTTCTCGCTGTTCACTATGATGTTGCCTGTGGGTTTATCATATATGGCCTTTATTATGTTGAGGTACTTGCCCTCTATACACATTTTGTTGAGAGTGTTTATCAGGAATGGTTGTAGAACATTGTCGAATGCTTTTTCAGCATCTATGGAGATGATCATGTGGTTTTGTCTGTCTTTATGTGAATGTGCTGGATGATGTTGATGGATTATCAAATATCGTACCGTCCTTGAATTCCTGGAATGAATCCCATTTGGTCATGGGGTATCATCCTTTTAATGTATTTTTGATTCGGTTTGCTAATATTTTGTTTTGTATTCTTACATCTACGCTCATCAGGGATAATGGTCTGTAGGTTATTTTTCTTTGTTACGGTTTTTGCCTGGTTTTTCTATTAGAGTGTTAGTTGTTTCATAGACTGAGTTTGAGAGTAATCCCTCCTCTTCTTTTTTTTGGAAAACTTTAAGGAGAATGGATATTATGTCTGATCTGTATGACTGATAAAATTCCGAGGTAAATCCATCTGTCCCGGGGATTTGTTCTTTCGTAGTGTTTTGCTTACTGATTCAATTCCGTTGCTGGTAATTGGTCTGTTAAAATTTTCTGTTTTTTTCTGGTTCAGCCATGGAAGGTTTTATTTTCCTAGGAAGTTGTCCATTTCTCTTTGGTAGACCAACTTATCAGCGTATAGGTTTACATAGTACTCTCTAATAAATCTTTGTATTTCTGTGGTGTCCGTCGTGGTTTTCCTTTTTTATTTCTGATTCTGTAGATGTGTGTTGACTCTCTTTTCCTCTTAATAATTCTGGCAAGAGGCTTTCTATATTGTTTATTTTCTCGAAGAACCAGCTCTTGCTTTCGTTGGTTTTTGCTAATGTTTTCTTCTCAACTTAATTTATTTCTTCTCTGATCTTTATTTTTTCCAACTTTCTGCTGACCATTAGCCTCATTTGTTCTCCTTTTACCAATTTCGATAATTGTGACATTAGACCATTCATTTGGGATTGTTCTTCCTTCTTCACATGTGACTGGATTGCTATATATTTTGCTCTTAAGACTGCTTTTGCCATACCCACAGTAGTTTTGGCTTTGTGTTGATGTCATTGGTTTCCATATACAGTTGAATCTCCATTTTAATTTGTTCTTTGAGTTATTGATTATTTAAGTGCATGTTGTTAAGCCTCCAAGTGTTTGTGAGCCTTTTATCTTTCTTTGTACAATTTAATTGTTGTTTGATGCATTTGTGGTCTGAAAAGTTGGTTGATAGGATTTCAATCTTTTGGAATTTTCTGAGGCTCTTTTTGTTGCCTACTATGTGATCTATTCTGGAGAATGATACGTGTGCACATGAGAAGAATGTGTGTCCTGTTGATTTTGGATGGAGAGTTGTAAAGATATCTATTAGGGCAAACAGTTCTAGTGTTTTGTTCAGTGCTTCTGTGTCCTTACTTACTTTCTGTCCCTAGTATCTGTCCTTTTAAGTGAGTGGTGGGTTGAATTCTCCCAAAGTGTATGCATTGCATTCTATTTCCTCCTTTAATTCTGTTAGTATTTGTTTCAAATATGCTGGTGCTCCATTGTTGTATTCACATATACTGATTATGGTTATATCCACTTGTTGAACTCAGGCCTTCTTCATTATGTAATGTCTTTCTTTATCTTTTATTTTCTTTTTTACTTTCTTTCTTTTTTTCAGTTTTTTGAGCTTTACACCTGATTTGTGTGTTTATCCCACTTATCTCTGTTATTATGATTGTAATTGTAATTTATATATTTTAATATAAAGGTGAAGTGGTAGGTAGCTGCAAGATAAAGGTAGAAAACATATTTTAGTGTTTTGAGAGAGCACATATGGATGATCAGGTGTGTGCCTGTAGACTAAGTGTTAGTCCAGGCTAGACAAGGGCAGTAAAACATCCACGGATGCAGATTTCTCTCAAAGAAGGGCATTGAGGTTTGTAGCCTCACCTCTGTAGATTCCCAATTTCTCACCTTATGGCCGCCCTGCGACTGTGCCTGTCTTATGTTGTTCCTCCCTTGAAGAATCTTCCCATCTCTGGCTAACCAGTCATCTTCCTTGAACTTACAGGGAAATTTTAATTTGATTACTGAGATAGAAGCAATATTGTTTTTAAAGGTTAGCTTTTTACTTCTTTGCAGATTTATGTCATGTGGTATCTGTGCCCAGCATTTTTCCTGAAGTATCTTTACCGCTTGGTAGAATTATCTTACGCTGTAAATTCGAAATGAGGCACGAATTCTATTTAAGGCCTGTAGTTAGCAAGGAAGAAGCTAAGCTATAGAAGTAGCAGATGGAAGAAAACATGGGAAGATTATTTATTTCTTTGAAATATCTTCTTGTAGAGTAACTTAAGCATGTATAGGTTTTAAACTACTAATTAAATTTCGCACACACATTAACGTACAGGGAATACCCTTACATAACCAAAGCAGACCTATAATTACCATCCATCACCAGTGAAACCAAGAAATCCAGTTAGGCTTCCTAGGCATTTGTGAACATTTATCTATGATATGATGGATATTGTCCAACTGAACTTGAACGGCATGAGAGAATTCAGACAAATTAAAACAACCGATTCCTGGGAACTGTTCACATCCCATATGCTCTTTTAACAGTAGATAGTCTGTAGTTGTAAGATTTTGGAGCGCTATAACTTGCACTTCTCCTAATTCTTGGTTGAGTTCCAACAGAATAGTCCCAGTCAAATTTGATGTTTTACTGTATGCACAGGCCAGCTTAGATATTTCCATCTCCATTCACATGGCAAGTATAGGAACTGGTGAGACGATTGCAGCTTCAACTGTAGCAGTGCCTGGAACTTTGTTGAGGATTTTGATGATTATCTTCTGGAATGACTCTTCCAGAGAGTGCTGATGTTGGAAATACTTCTTCATATCGTATCTAAGTTCATTATGTAGTTAGTCCAATTAGGCTTTGATCCGCTATATAAGCACCAAGAGACCTTTTTCCCCAAATTTTTATACGCCCTTTATATCATTGTGTAGAACTCATTGGAAGTCAACACAAAGGAACTGCTTTTTTATCTATAGAGACGAATATTATCAGAAAACTGTACAGCCACACCGATCATCTGCAAATCTTCAACTGATCAAAATTAAGGATATTTTAGGCATGAATTAATCCTTGATTTACAGTTAATTTTATTCTATCTGGGAGTTATACCCCTTTTCTTTCTTTCTTTCTTTTTTTCTCGTTAACATTAATCTAAACTTACATGAAGAATATTTTGTTTTCTAGTCTCTCCCCTGTACCTGGTCCCCACTGTTTACCCCTTTCCAATCACTGTCCATCAGCAGAGCAAAATGTTGTAGATTCAATACTTGTCTTCTCTGTGATGTACAGCCCTCCAATTTCTCCCACCCACCCTCATTAGCATGCTAATCTTAACACCTTCCTTCTACTTCCCACCTTATCCCTCCCTAATCACCCATCCTCCCAACTCCCTTTCCCTTTGGAAACTGTTACTCCATTCTTGGGTACAGTGAATCCGCTTCTGTTTTGTTCGTTCAGTTTTTCTTTCGTTCTTACACACCACAAATCAGTGAAATCATTTGGTATTTATGTTTCTCTGCTTGGCTTACTTCACTGAGCATAATACCCTCCAGCTCCATCCATGTTGCTGCCAATGGTAGGATTTGCCCTCATGTTATGGCTGAGTAATATTCCATTTTGCATATGTACCACATCTTCTTTATCCATTCATCTACCAATGGACATTTAGGTTGCTTCCAGTTCTTTGCTATTGTAAATAGTGCTGCAATAAACATCGGGGTGCATTGGTCTTTTCAAAATTGATTGCTGCGTTCTTAGTTTATATTCCTCAGAGTGGAATTCATGGGTCCAATGGTCAATCTTTTCTGAGCATTTTCAGGAACCTCCATACTCCTTTCCACAATGGTTGAACTAATTTACATTCCCACCAGCAGTGTAGGAGGGTTCCCCTTTCTCCACAGCCACAACAACATTTGTTGTTGCTTGTCTTTTGAATGAAAGACATCCTTAGTGGTGTGATGTGATAACTCATTGCAGTTTATTTTGCATTTCTCTGATAATAATGATGTGGAGCATCCATTCATGTGTATGTTGGCCATCTGTATCTGTTATTTGGAGAACTGTCTGTTCAGTCCTCTGCCGATTTTTTTTATTGGGTTATTTGTTTTTTGTTTGTTGAGGCGTGTGAATTCTTTATATATTTTGGGCGTCAAGCCTTTATCGGATGTGTCATTTACAAATATATTTTCCCATCCTGTAGGGCTCCTTTCTGCTGTATTGATGGTGTTTACTGCTCTACAGAAGCTTTTCACCTTAATATATTCCCACTTGTTCATTTTTGCTGTTGTTTTCCTTAGCCGGGAGATATGTTCAGGAAGAGGTCACTCATGTCTATGTCTAAGAGGTTCCTGCCTATGTTTTCTTCCAAGAGTTTAATGGTTTCATGACTTACCTTCCGGTCTTTGATACATTTTGGATTTATTTTTGTGTATGTTGTTAAACCACGGTCCAATTTCGTTCTCCTTCATGTAGCTTTCCAGATTTGCCAGCACAATCTTTTGAAGAGACTGTCATTTCGCCATTGTATGTCCATGGCTCCTTTATCAAATATTAATTGACCACATATATTTGGGATAATGTCTGGAGTGTCTAGTCTGTTCCACTGGTGTGTGACTCTGTTCTTGTGCCAGTACCATATTGTCTTGATTACTATGGCTTTATAGTAGAGCTTGAAGTTGGTGAGTGAGATCCCCCCTACTTTATTCTTCTCTCTCAGTATTGCTATTGCTCTTCGGGGACTTTGGTGTTTCCGTATGAATTTTTCAATTATTTGTTCCAGTTCATTGAAGAATGTTGCTGGTAATTTGATAGGAAAGCATCAAATCTGTATATGGTTTTGGGCAGGATGGGCATTTTCATGATATTATTTCTTCCTAGCCACGTGAAAGGGTGAGTTTCCCTTTGTTAGTGTCCCCTTTAATTTCTCTTAAGAGTGACTTGTTGTTTTCTGAGTATATGTCTATCACTTCTTTGGTGAGGTTAATTCCTAGGTATTTTATACTTTCTTCTGCAATTTTGAACGGAATTGTTTCCAGATTTCTCTTTCTATGGGTTCATTGTTCGTGTACAGGAGAGTTACAGATTTCTGTGTGTTAATTTTCTATCATGCAATTTGCTGTGTCGCGATATGAGCTCTTGTAGTTTTGGTGTGGAGTCTTTAGGGTATTTTATGTACAATTTCATGTCATCTGCAAATAGAGACAGTTTAACATCTTTCTACCAATATGGATTTCTTGTGTTTCTTTGTTTAGTCTAATTGCTGTGGCTAGGACCTCCAGTACTGCGTTTAATAACATTAGGGAGAGTGGGCATCCCCGTCTTGTACCCAATCACAGAAGAAAAGCTTTCAGCTTCTCGCTGTTCACTATGATGTTGCCTGTGGGTTTATCATATATGGCCTTTATTATGTTGAGGTACTTGCCCTCTATACACATTTTGTTGAGAGTGTTTATCAGGAATGGTTGTAGAACATTGTCGAATGCTTTTTCAGCATCTATGGAGATGATCATGTGGTTTTGTCTGTCTTTATGTGAATGTGCTGGATGATGTTGATGGATTATCAAATATCGTACCGTCCTTGAATTCCTGGAATGAATCCCATTTGGTCATGGGGTATCATCCTTTTAATGTATTTTTGATTCGGTTTGCTAATATTTTGTTTTGTATTCTTACATCTACGCTCATCAGGGATAATGGTCTGTAGGTTATTTTTCTTTGTTACGGTTTTTGCCTGGTTTTTCTATTAGAGTGTTAGTTGTTTCATAGACTGAGTTTGAGAGTAATCCCTCCTCTTCTTTTTTTTGGAAAACTTTAAGGAGAATGGATATTATGTCTGATCTGTATGACTGATAAAATTCCGAGGTAAATCCATCTGTCCCGGGGATTTGTTCTTTCGTAGTGTTTTGCTTACTGATTCAATTCCGTTGCTGGTAATTGGTCTGTTAAAATTTTCTGTTTTTTTCTGGTTCAGCCATGGAAGGTTTTATTTTCCTAGGAAGTTGTCCATTTCTCTTTGGTAGACCAACTTATCAGCGTATAGGTTTACATAGTACTCTCTAATAAATCTTTGTATTTCTGTGGTGTCCGTCGTGGTTTTCCTTTTTTATTTCTGATTCTGTAGATGTGTGTTGACTCTCTTTTCCTCTTAATAATTCTGGCAAGAGGCTTTCTATATTGTTTATTTTCTCGAAGAACCAGCTCTTGCTTTCGTTGGTTTTTGCTAATGTTTTCTTCTCAACTTAATTTATTTCTTCTCTGATCTTTATTTTTTCCAACTTTCTGCTGACCATTAGCCTCATTTGTTCTCCTTTTACCAATTTCGATAATTGTGACATTAGACCATTCATTTGGGATTGTTCTTCCTTCTTCACATGTGACTGGATTGCTATATATTTTGCTCTTAAGACTGCTTTTGCCATACCCACAGTAGTTTTGGCTTTGTGTTGATGTCATTGGTTTCCATATACAGTTGAATCTCCATTTTAATTTGTTCTTTGAGTTATTGATTATTTAAGTGCATGTTGTTAAGCCTCCAAGTGTTTGTGAGCCTTTTATCTTTCTTTGTACAATTTAATTGTTGTTTGATGCATTTGTGGTCTGAAAAGTTGGTTGATAGGATTTCAATCTTTTGGAATTTTCTGAGGCTCTTTTTGTTGCCTACTATGTGATCTATTCTGGAGAATGATACGTGTGCACATGAGAAGAATGTGTGTCCTGTTGATTTTGGATGGAGAGTTGTAAAGATATCTATTAGGGCAAACAGTTCTAGTGTTTTGTTCAGTGCTTCTGTGTCCTTACTTACTTTCTGTCCCTAGTATCTGTCCTTTTAAGTGAGTGGTGGGTTGAATTCTCCCAAAGTGTATGCATTGCATTCTATTTCCTCCTTTAATTCTGTTAGTATTTGTTTCAAATATGCTGGTGCTCCATTGTTGTATTCACATATACTGATTATGGTTATATCCACTTGTTGAACTCAGGCCTTCTTCATTATGTAATGTCTTTCTTTATCTTTTATTTTCTTTTTTACTTTCTTTCTTTTTTTCAGTTTTTTGAGCTTTACACCTGATTTGTGTGTTTATCCCACTTATCTCTGTTATTATGATTGTAATTGTAATTTATATATTTTAATATAAAGGTGAAGTGGTAGGTAGCTGCAAGATAAAGGTAGAAAACATATTTTAGTGTTTTGAGAGAGCACATATGGATGATCAGGTGTGTGCCTGTAGACTAAGTGTTAGTCCAGGCTAGACAAGGGCAGTAAAACATCCACGGATGCAGATTTCTCTCAAAGAAGGGCATTGAGGTTTGTAGCCTCACCTCTGTAGATTCCCAATTTCTCACCTTATGGCCGCCCTGCGACTGTGCCTGTCTTATGTTGTTCCTCCCTTGAAGAATCTTCCCATCTCTGGCTAACCAGTCATCTTCCTTGAACTTACAGGGAAATTTTAATTTGATTACTGAGATAGAAGCAATATTGTTTTTAAAGGTTAGCTTTTTACTTCTTTGCAGATTTATGTCATGTGGTATCTGTGCCCAGCATTTTTCCTGAAGTATCTTTACCGCTTGGTAGAATTATCTTACGCTGTAAATTCGAAATGAGGCACGAATTCTATTTAAGGCCTGTAGTTAGCAAGGAAGAAGCTAAGCTATAGAAGTAGCAGATGGAAGAAAACATGGGAAGATTATTTATTTCTTTGAAATATCTTCTTGTAGAGTAACTTAAGCATGTATAGGTTTTAAACTACTAATTAAATTTCGCACACACATTAACGTACAGGGAATACCCTTACATAACCAAAGCAGACCTATAATTACCATCCATCACCAGTGAAACCAAGAAATCCAGTTAGGCTTCCTAGGCATTTGTGAACATTTATCTATGATATGATGGATATTGTCCAACTGAACTTGAACGGCATGAGAGAATTCAGACAAATTAAAACAACCGATTCCTGGGAACTGTTCACATCCCATATGCTCTTTTAACAGTAGATAGTCTGTAGTTGTAAGATTTTTTAGCGCTATAACTTGCACTTCTCCTAATTCTTGGTTGAGTTCCAACAGAATAGTCCCAGTCAAATTTGATGTTTTACTGTATGCACAGGCCAGCTTAGATATTTCCATCTCCATTCACATGGCAAGTATAGGAACTGGTGAGACGATTGCAGCTTCAACTGTAGCAGTGCCTGGAACTTTGTTGAGGATTTTGATGATTATCTTCTGGAATGACTCTTCCAGAGAGTGCTGATGTTGGAAATACTTCTTCATATCGTATCTAAGTTCATTATGTAGTTAGTCCAATTAGGCTTTGATCCGCTATATAAGCACCAAGAGACCTTTTTCTCCAAATTTTTATACGCCCTTTATATCATTGTGTAGAACTCATTGGAAGTCAACACAAAGGAACTGCTTTTTTATCTATAGAGACGAATATTATCAGAAAACTGTACAGCCACACCGATCATCTGCAAATCTTCAACTGATCAAAATTAAGGATATTTTAGGCATGAATTAATCCTTGATTTACAGTTAATTTTATTCTATCTGGGAGTTATACCCCTTTTCTTTCTTTCTTTCTTTTTTTCTCGTTAACATTAATCTAAACTTACATGAAGAATATTTTGTTTTCTAGTCTCTCCCCTGTACCTGGTCCCCACTGTTTACCCCTTTCCAATCACTGTCCATCAGCAGAGCAAAATGTTGTAGATTCAATACTTGTCTTCTCTGTGATGTACAGCCCTCCAATTTCTCCCACCCACCCTCATTAGCATGCTAATCTTAACACCTTCCTTCTACTTCCCACCTTATCCCTCCCTAATCACCCATCCTCCCAACTCCCTTTCCCTTTGGAAACTGTTACTCCATTCTTGGGTACAGTGAATCCGCTTCTGTTTTGTTCGTTCAGTTTTTCTTTCGTTCTTACACACCACAAATCAGTGAAATCATTTGGTATTTATGTTTCTCTGCTTGGCTTACTTCACTGAGCATAATACCCTCCAGCTCCATCCATGTTGCTGCCAATGGTAGGATTTGCCCTCATGTTATGGCTGAGTAATATTCCATTTTGCATATGTACCACATCTTCTTTATCCATTCATCTACCAATGGACATTTAGGTTGCTTCCAGTTCTTTGCTATTGTAAATAGTGCTGCAATAAACATCGGGGTGCATTGGTCTTTTCAAAATTGATTGCTGCGTTCTTAGTTTATATTCCTCAGAGTGGAATTCATGGGTCCAATGGTCAATCTTTTCTGAGCATTTTCAGGAACCTCCATACTCCTTTCCACAATGGTTGAACTAATTTACATTCCCACCAGCAGTGTAGGAGGGTTCCCCTTTCTCCACAGCCACAACAACATTTGTTGTTGCTTGTCTTTTGAATGAAAGACATCCTTAGTGGTGTGATGTGATAACTCATTGCAGTTTATTTTGCATTTCTCTGATAATAATGATGTGGAGCATCCATTCATGTGTATGTTGGCCATCTGTATCTGTTATTTGGAGAACTGTCTGTTCAGTCCTCTGCCGATTTTTTTTATTGGGTTATTTGTTTTTTGTTTGTTGAGGCGTGTGAATTCTTTATATATTTTGGGCGTCAAGCCTTTATCGGATGTGTCATTTACAAATATATTTTCCCATCCTGTAGGGCTCCTTTCTGCTGTATTGATGGTGTTTACTGCTCTACAGAAGCTTTTCACCTTAATATATTCCCACTTGTTCATTTTTGCTGTTGTTTTCCTTAGCCGGGAGATATGTTCAGGAAGAGGTCACTCATGTCTATGTCTAAGAGGTTCCTGCCTATGTTTTCTTCCAAGAGTTTAATGGTTTCATGACTTACCTTCCGGTCTTTGATACATTTTGGATTTATTTTTGTGTATGTTGTTAAACCACGGTCCAATTTCGTTCTCCTTCATGTAGCTTTCCAGATTTGCCAGCACAATCTTTTGAAGAGACTGTCATTTCGCCATTGTATGTCCATGGCTCCTTTATCAAATATTAATTGACCACATATATTTGGGATAATGTCTGGAGTGTCTGGTCTGTTCCACTGGTGTGTGACTCTGTTCTTGTGCCAGTACCATATTGTCTTGATTACTATGGCTTTATAGTAGAGCTTGAAGTTGGTGAGTGAGATCCCCCCTACTTTATTCTTCTCTCTCAGTATTGCTATTGCTCTTCGGGGACTTTGGTGTTTCCGTATGAATTTTTCAATTATTTGTTCCAGTTCATTGAAGAATGTTGCTGGTAATTTGATAGGAAAGCATCAAATCTGTATATGGTTTTGGGCAGGATGGGCATTTTCATGATATTATTTCTTCCTAGCCACGTGAAAGGGTGAGTTTCCCTTTGTTAGTGTCCCCTTTAATTTCTCTTAAGAGTGACTTGTTGTTTTCTGAGTATATGTCTATCACTTCTTTGGTGAGGTTAATTCCTAGGTATTTTATACTTTCTTCTGCAATTTTGAACGGAATTGTTTCCAGATTTCTCTTTCTATGGGTTCATTGTTCGTGTACAGGAGAGTTACAGATTTCTGTGTGTTAATTTTCTATCATGCAATTTGCTGTGTCGCGATATGAGCTCTTGTAGTTTTGGTGTGGAGTCTTTAGGGTATTTTATGTACAATTTCATGTCATCTGCAAATAGAGACAGTTTAACATCTTTCTACCAATATGGATTTCTTGTGTTTCTTTGTTTAGTCTAATTGCTGTGGCTAGGACCTCCAGTACTGCGTTTAATAACATTAGGGAGAGTGGGCATCCCCGTCTTGTACCCAATCACAGAAGAAAAGCTTTCAGCTTCTCGCTGTTCACTATGATGTTGCCTGTGGGTTTATCATATATGGCCTTTATTATGTTGAGGTACTTGCCCTCTATACACATTTTGTTGAGAGTGTTTATCAGGAATGGTTGTAGAACATTGTCGAATGCTTTTTCAGCATCTATGGAGATGATCATGTGGTTTTGTCTGTCTTTATGTGAATGTGCTGGATGATGTTGATGGATTATCAAATATCGTACCGTCCTTGAATTCCTGGAATGAATCCCATTTGGTCATGGGGTATCATCCTTTTAATGTATTTTTGATTCGGTTTGCTAATATTTTGTTTTGTATTCTTACATCTACGCTCATCAGGGATAATGGTCTGTAGGTTATTTTTCTTTGTTACGGTTTTTGCCTGGTTTTTCTATTAGAGTGTTAGTTGTTTCATAGACTGAGTTTGAGAGTAATCCCTCCTCTTCTTTTTTTTGGAAAACTTTAAGGAGAATGGATATTATGTCTGATCTGTATGACTGATAAAATTCCGAGGTAAATCCATCTGTCCCGGGGATTTGTTCTTTCGTAGTGTTTTGCTTACTGATTCAATTCCGTTGCTGGTAATTGGTCTGTTAAAATTTTCTGTTTTTTTCTGGTTCAGCCATGGAAGGTTTTATTTTCCTAGGAAGTTGTCCATTTCTCTTTGGTAGACCAACTTATCAGCGTATAGGTTTACATAGTACTCTCTAATAAATCTTTGTATTTCTGTGGTGTCCGTCGTGGTTTTCCTTTTTTATTTCTGATTCTGTAGATGTGTGTTGACTCTCTTTTCCTCTTAATAATTCTGGCAAGAGGCTTTCTATATTGTTTATTTTCTCGAAGAACCAGCTCTTGCTTTCGTTGGTTTTTGCTAATGTTTTCTTCTCAACTTAATTTATTTCTTCTCTGATCTTTATTTTTTCCAACTTTCTGCTGACCATTAGCCTCATTTGTTCTCCTTTTACCAATTTCGATAATTGTGACATTAGACCATTCATTTGGGATTGTTCTTCCTTCTTCACATGTGACTGGATTGCTATATATTTTGCTCTTAAGACTGCTTTTGCCATACCCACAGTAGTTTTGGCTTTGTGTTGATGTCATTGGTTTCCATATACAGTTGAATCTCCATTTTAATTTGTTCTTTGAGTTATTGATTATTTAAGTGCATGTTGTTAAGCCTCCAAGTGTTTGTGAGCCTTTTATCTTTCTTTGTACAATTTAATTGTTGTTTGATGCATTTGTGGTCTGAAAAGTTGGTTGATAGGATTTCAATCTTTTGGAATTTTCTGAGGCTCTTTTTGTTGCCTACTATGTGATCTATTCTGGAGAATGATACGTGTGCACATGAGAAGAATGTGTGTCCTGTTGATTTTGGATGGAGAGTTGTAAAGATATCTATTAGGGCAAACAGTTCTAGTGTTTTGTTCAGTGCTTCTGTGTCCTTACTTACTTTCTGTCCCTAGTATCTGTCCTTTTAAGTGAGTGGTGGGTTGAATTCTCCCAAAGTGTATGCATTGCATTCTATTTCCTCCTTTAATTCTGTTAGTATTTGTTTCAAATATGCTGGTGCTCCATTGTTGTATTCACATATACTGATTATGGTTATATCCACTTGTTGAACTCAGGCCTTCTTCATTATGTAATGTCTTTCTTTATCTTTTATTTTCTTTTTTACTTTCTTTCTTTTTTTCAGTTTTTTGAGCTTTACACCTGATTTGTGTGTTTATCCCACTTATCTCTGTTATTATGATTGTAATTGTAATTTATATATTTTAATATAAAGGTGAAGTGGTAGGTAGCTGCAAGATAAAGGTAGAAAACATATTTTAGTGTTTTGAGAGAGCACATATGGATGATCAGGTGTGTGCCTGTAGACTAAGTGTTAGTCCAGGCTAGACAAGGGCAGTAAAACATCCACGGATGCAGATTTCTCTCAAAGAAGGGCATTGAGGTTTGTAGCCTCACCTCTGTAGATTCCCAATTTCTCACCTTATGGCCGCCCTGCGACTGTGCCTGTCTTATGTTGTTCCTCCCTTGAAGAATCTTCCCATCTCTGGCTAACCAGTCATCTTCCTTGAACTTACAGGGAAATTTTAATTTGATTACTGAGATAGAAGCAATATTGTTTTTAAAGGTTAGCTTTTTACTTCTTTGCAGATTTATGTCATGTGGTATCTGTGCCCAGCATTTTTCCTGAAGTATCTTTACCGCTTGGTAGAATTATCTTACGCTGTAAATTCGAAATGAGGCACGAATTCTATTTAAGGCCTGTAGTTAGCAAGGAAGAAGCTAAGCTATAGAAGTAGCAGATGGAAGAAAACATGGGAAGATTATTTATTTCTTTGAAATATCTTCTTGTAGAGTAACTTAAGCATGTATAGGTTTTAAACTACTAATTAAATTTCGCACACACATTAACGTACAGGGAATACCCTTACATAACCAAAGCAGACCTATAATTACCATCCATCACCAGTGAAACCAAGAAATCCAGTTAGGCTTCCTAGGCATTTGTGAACATTTATCTATGATATGATGGATATTGTCCAACTGAACTTGAACGGCATGAGAGAATTCAGACAAATTAAAACAACCGATTCCTGGGAACTGTTCACATCCCATATGCTCTTTTAACAGTAGATAGTCTGTAGTTGTAAGATTTTGGAGCGCTATAACTTGCACTACTCCTAATTCTTGGTTGAGTTCCAACAGAATAGTCCCAGTCAAATTTGATGTTTTACTGTATGCACAGGCCAGCTTAGATATTTCCATCTCCATTCACATGGCAAGTATAGGAACTGGTGAGACGATTGCAGCTTCAACTGTAGCAGTGCCTGGAACTTTGATGAGGATTTTGATGATTATCTTCTGGAATGACTCTTCCAGAGAGTGCTGATGTTGGAAATACTTCTTCATATCGTATCTAAGTTCATTATGTAGTTAGTCCAATTAGGCTTTGATCCGCTATATAAGCACCAAGAGACCTTTTTCCCCAAATTTTTATACGCCCTTTATATCATTGTGTAGAACTCATTGGAAGTCAACACAAAGGAACTGCTTTTTTATCTATAGAGACGAATATTATCAGAAAAGTGTACAGCCACACCGATCATCTGCAAATCTTCAACTGATCAAAATTAAGGATATTTTAGGCATGAATTAATCCTTGATTTACAGTTAATTTTATTCTATCTGGGAGTGATACCCCTTTTCTTTCTTTCTTTCTTTTTTTCTCGTTAACATTAATCTAAACTTACATGAAGAATATTTTGTTTTCTAGTCTCTCCCCTGTACCTGGTCCCCACTGTTTACCCCTTTCCAATCACTGTCCATCAGCAGAGCAAAATGTTGTAGATTCAATACTTGTCTGCTCTGTGATGTACAGCCCTCCAATTTCTCCCACCCACCCTCATTAGCATGCTAATCTTAACACCTTCCTTCTACTTCCCACCTTATCCCTCCCTAATCACCCATCCTCCCAACTCCCTTTCCCTTTGGAAACTGTTACTCCATTCTTGGGTACAGTGAATCCGCTTCTGTTTTGTTCGTTCAGTTTTTCTTTCGTTCTTACACACCACAAATCAGTGAAATCATTTGGTATTTATGTTTCTCTGCTTGGCTTACTTCACTGAGCATAATACCCTCCAGCTCCATCCATGTTGCTGCCAATGGTAGGATTTGCCCTCATGTTATGGCTGAGTAATATTCCATTTTGCATATGTACCACATCTTCTTTATCCATTCATCTACCAATGGACATTTAGGTTGCTTCCAGTTCTTTGCTATTGTAAATAGTGCTGCAATAAACATCGGGGTGCATTGGTCTTTTCAAAATTGATTGCTGCGTTCTTAGTTTATATTCCTCAGAGTGGAATTCATGGGTCCAATGGTCAATCTTTTCTGAGCATTTTCAGGAACCTCCATACTCCTTTCCACAATGGTTGAACTAATTTACATTCCCACCAGCAGTGTAGGAGGGTTCCCCTTTCTCCACAGCCACAACAACATTTGTTGTTGCTTGTCTTTTGAATGAAAGACATCCTTAGTGGTGTGATGTGATAACTCATTGCAGTTTATTTTGCATTTCTCTGATAATAATGATGTGGAGCATCCATTCATGTGTATGTTGGCCATCTGTATCTGTTATTTGGAGAACTGTCTGTTCAGTCCTCTGCCGATTTTTTTTATTGGGTTATTTGTTTTTTGTTTGTTGAGGCGTGTGAATTCTTTATATATTTTGGGCGTCAAGCCTTTATCGGATGTGTCATTTACAAATATATTTTCCCATCCTGTAGGGCTCCTTTCTGCTGTATTGATGGTGTTTACTGCTCTACAGAAGCTTTTCACCTTAATATATTCCCACTTGTTCATTTTTGCTGTTGTTTTCCTTAGCCGGGAGATATGTTCAGGAAGAGGTCACTCATGTCTATGTCTAAGAGGTTCCTGCCTATGTTTTCTTCCAAGAGTTTAATGGTTTCATGACTTACCTTCCGGTCTTTGATACATTTTGGATTTATTTTTGTGTATGTTGTTAAACCACGGTCCAATTTCGTTCTCCTTCATGTAGCTTTCCAGATTTGCCAGCACAATCTTTTGAAGAGACTGTCATTTCGCCATTGTATGTCCATGGCTCCTTTATCAAATATTAATTGACCACATATATTTGGGATAATGTCTGGAGTGTCTAGTCTGTTCCACTGGTGTGTGACTCTGTTCTTGTGCCAGTACCATATTGTCTTGATTACTATGGCTTTATAGTAGAGCTTGAAGTTGGTGAGTGAGATCCCCCCTACTTTATTCTTCTCTCTCAGTATTGCTATTGCTCTTCGGGGACTTTGGTGTTTCCGTATGAATTTTTCAATTATTTGTTCCAGTTCATTGAAGAATGTTGCTGGTAATTTGATAGGAAAGCATCAAATCTGTATATGGTTTTGGGCAGGATGGGCATTTTCATGATATTATTTCTTCCTAGCCACGTGAAAGGGTGAGTTTCCCTTTGTTAGTGTCCCCTTTAATTTCTCTTAAGAGTGACTTGTTGTTTTCTGAGTATATGTCTATCACTTCTTTGGTGAGGTTAATTCCTAGGTATTTTATACTTTCTTCTGCAATTTTGAACGGAATTGTTTCCAGATTTCTCTTTCTATGGGTTCATTGTTCGTGTACAGGAGAGTTACAGATTTCTGTGTGTTAATTTTCTATCATGCAATTTGCTGTGTCGCGATATGAGCTCTTGTAGTTTTGGTGTGGAGTCTTTAGGGTATTTTATGTACAATTTCATGTCATCTGCAAATAGAGACAGTTTAACATCTTTCTACCAATATGGATTTCTTGTGTTTCTTTGTTTAGTCTAATTGCTGTGGCTAGGACCTCCAGTACTGCGTTTAATAACATTAGGGAGAGTGGGCATCCCCGTCTTGTACCCAATCACAGAAGAAAAGCTTTCAGCTTCTCGCTGTTCACTATGATGTTGCCTGTGGGTTTATCATATATGGCCTTTATTATGTTGAGGTACTTGCCCTCTATACACATTTTGTTGAGAGTGTTTATCAGGAATGGTTGTAGAACATTGTCGAATGCTTTTTCAGCATCTATGGAGATGATCATGTGTTTTTGTCTGTCTTTATGTGAATGTGCTGGATGATGTTGATGGATTATCAAATATCGTACCGTCCTTGAATTCCTGGAATGAATCCCATTTGGTCATGGGGTATCATCCTTTTAATGTATTTTTGATTCGGTTTGCTAATATTTTGTTTTGTATTCTTACATCTACGCTCATCAGGGATAATGGTCTGTAGGTTATTTTTCTTTGTTACGGTTTTTGCCTGGTTTTTCTATTAGAGTGTTAGTTGTTTCATAGACTGAGTTTGAGAGTAATCCCTCCTCTTCTTTTTTTTGGAAAACTTTAAGGAGAATGGATATTATGTCTGATCTGTATGACTGATAAAATTCCGAGGTAAATCCATCTGTCCCGGGGATTTGTTCTTTCGTAGTGTTTTGCTTACTGATTCAATTCCGTTGCTGGTAATTGGTCTGTTAAAATTTTCTGTTTTTTTCTGGTTCAGCCATGGAAGGTTTTATTTTCCTAGGAAGTTGTCCATTTCTCTTTGGTAGACCAACTTATCAGCGTATAGGTTTACATAGTACTCTCTAATAAATCTTTGTATTTCTGTGGTGTCCGTCGTGGTTTTCCTTTTTTATTTCTGATTCTGTAGATGTGTGTTGACTCTCTTTTCCTCTTAATAATTCTGGCAAGAGGCTTTCTATATTGTTTATTTTCTCGAAGAACCAGCTCTTGCTTTCGTTGGTTTTTGCTAATGTTTTCTTCTCAACTTAATTTATTTCTTCTCTGATCTTTATTTTTTCCAACTTTCTGCTGACCATTAGCCTCATTTGTTCTCCTTTTACCAATTTCGATAATTGTGACATTAGACCATTCATTTGGGATTGTTCTTCCTTCTTCACATGTGACTGGATTGCTATATATTTTGCTCTTAAGACTGCTTTTGCCATACCCACAGTAGTTTTGGCTTTGTGTTGATGTCATTGGTTTCCATATACAGTTGAATCTCCATTTTAATTTGTTCTTTGAGTTATTGATTATTTAAGTGCATGTTGTTAAGCCTCCAAGTGTTTGTGAGCCTTTTATCTTTCTTTGTACAATTTAATTGTTGTTTGATGCATTTGTGGTCTGAAAAGTTGGTTGATAGGATTTCAATCTTTTGGAATTTTCTGAGGCTCTTTTTGTTGCCTACTATGTGATCTATTCTGGAGAATGATACGTGTGCACATGAGAAGAATGTGTGTCCTGTTGATTTTGGATGGAGAGTTGTAAAGATATCTATTAGGGCAAACAGTTCTAGTGTTTTGTTCAGTGCTTCTGTGTCCTTACTTACTTTCTGTCCCTAGTATCTGTCCTTTTAAGTGAGTGGTGGGTTGAATTCTCCCAAAGTGTATGCATTGCATTCTATTTCCTCCTTTAATTCTGTTAGTATTTGTTTCAAATATGCTGGTGCTCCATTGTTGTATTCACATATACTGATTATGGTTATATCCACTTGTTGAACTCAGGCCTTCTTCATTATGTAATGTCTTTCTTTATCTTTTATTTTCTTTTTTACTTTCTTTCTTTTTTTCAGTTTTTTGAGCTTTACACCTGATTTGTGTGTTTATCCCACTTTTCTCTGTTATTATGATTGTAATTGTAATTTATATATTTTAATATAAAGGTGAAGTGGTAGGTAGCTGCAAGATAAAGGTAGAAAACATATTTTAGTGTTTTGAGAGAGCACATATGGATGATCAGGTGTGTGCCTGTAGACTAAGTGTTAGTCCAGGCTAGACAAGGGCAGTAAAACATCCACGGATGCAGATTTCTCTCAAAGAAGGGCATTGAGGTTTGTAGCCTCACCTCTGTAGATTCCCAATTTCTCACCTTATGGCCGCCCTGCGACTGTGCCTGTCTTATGTTGTTCCTCCCTTGAAGAATCTTCCCATCTCTGGCTAACCAGTCATCTTCCTTGAACTTACAGGGAAATTTTAATTTGATAACTGAGATAGAAGCAATATTTTTTTTAGAGGTTAGCTTTTTACTTCTTTGCAGATTTATGTCATGTGGTATCTGTGCCCAGCATTTTTCCTGAAGTATCTTTACCGCTTGGTAGAATTATCTTACGCTGTAAATTCGAAATGAGGCACGAATTCTATTTAAGGCCTGTAGTTAGCAAGGAAGAAGCTAAGCTATAGAAGTAGCAGATGGAAGAAAACATGGGAAGATTATTTATTTCTTTGAAATATCTTCTTGTAGAGTAACTTAAGCATGTATAGGTTTTAAACTACTAATTAAATTTCGCACACACATTAACGTACAGGGAATACCCTTACATAACCAAAGCAGACCTATAATTACCATCCATCACCAGTGAAACCAAGAAATCCAGTTAGGCTTCCTAGGCATTTGTGAACATTTATCTATGATATGATGGATATTGTCCAACTGAACTTGAACGGCATGAGAGAATTCAGACAAATTAAAACAACCGATTCCTGGGAACTGTTCACATCCCATATGCTCTTTTAACAGTAGATAGTCTGTAGTTGTAAGATTTTGGAGCGCTATAACTTGCACTACTCCTAATTCTTGGTTGAGTTCCAACAGAATAGTCCCAGTCAAATTTGATGTTTTACTGTATGCACAGGCCAGCTTAGATATTTCCATCTCCATTCACATGGCAAGTATAGGAACTGGTGAGACGATTGCAGCTTCAACTGTAGCAGTGCCTGGAACTTTGATGAGGATTTTGATGATTATCTTCTGGAATGACTCTTCCAGAGAGTGCTGATGTTGGAAATACTTCTTCATATCGTATCTAAGTTCATTATGTAGTTAGTCCAATTAGGCTTTGATCCGCTATATAAGCACCAAGAGACCTTTTTCCCCAAATTTTTATACGCCCTTTATATCATTGTGTAGAACTCATTGGAAGTCAACACAAAGGAACTGCTTTTTTATCTATAGAGACGAATATTATCAGAAAACTGTACAGCCACACCGATCATCTGCAAATCTTCAACTGATCAAAATTAAGGATATTTTAGGCATGAATTAATCCTTGATTTACAGTTAATTTTATTCTATCTGGGAGTGATACCCCTTTTCTTTCTTTCTTTCTTTTTTTCTCGTTAACATTAATCTAAACTTACATGAAGAATATTTTGTTTTCTAGTCTCTCCCCTGTACCTGGTCCCCACTGTTTACCCCTTTCCAATCACTGTCCATCAGCAGAGCAAAATGTTGTAGATTCAATACTTGTCTGCTCTGTGATGTACAGCCCTCCAATTTCTCCCACCCACCCTCATTAGCATGCTAATCTTAACACCTTCCTTCTACTTCCCACCTTATCCCTCCCTAATCACCCATCCTCCCAACTCCCTTTCCCTTTGGAAACTGTTACTCCATTCTTGGGTACAGTGAATCCGCTTCTGTTTTGTTCGTTCAGTTTTTCTTTCGTTCTTACACACCACAAATCAGTGAAATCATTTGGTATTTATGTTTCTCTGCTTGGCTTACTTCACTGAGCATAATACCCTCCAGCTCCATCCATGTTGCTGCCAATGGTAGGATTTGCCCTCATGTTATGGCTGAGTAATATTCCATTTTGCATATGTACCACATCTTCTTTATCCATTCATCTACCAATGGACATTTAGGTTGCTTCCAGTTCTTTGCTATTGTAAATAGTGCTGCAATAAACATCGGGGTGCATTGGTCTTTTCAAAATTGATTGCTGCGTTCTTAGTTTATATTCCTCAGAGTGGAATTCATGGGTCCAATGGTCAATCTTTTCTGAGCATTTTCAGGAACCTCCATACTCCTTTCCACAATGGTTGAACTAATTTACATTCCCACCAGCAGTGTAGGAGGGTTCCCCTTTCTCCACAGCCACAACAACATTTGTTGTTGCTTGTCTTTTGAATGAAAGACATCCTTAGTGGTGTGATGTGATAACTCATTGCAGTTTATTTTGCATTTCTCTGATAATAATGATGTGGAGCATCCATTCATGTGTATGTTGGCCATCTGTATCTGTTATTTGGAGAACTGTCTGTTCAGTCCTCTGCCGATTTTTTTTATTGGGTTATTTGTTTTTTGTTTGTTGAGGCGTGTGAATTCTTTATATATTTTGGGCGTCAAGCCTTTATCGGATGTGTCATTTACAAATATATTTTCCCATCCTGTAGGGCTCCTTTCTGCTGTATTGATGGTGTTTACTGCTCTACAGAAGCTTTTCACCTTAATATATTCCCACTTGTTCATTTTTGCTGTTGTTTTCCTTAGCCGGGAGATATGTTCAGGAAGAGGTCACTCATGTCTATGTCTAAGAGGTTCCTGCCTATGTTTTCTTCCAAGAGTTTAATGGTTTCATGACTTACCTTCCGGTCTTTGATACATTTTGGATTTATTTTTGTGTATGTTGTTAAACCACGGTCCAATTTCGTTCTCCTTCATGTAGCTTTCCAGATTTGCCAGCACAATCTTTTGAAGAGACTGTCATTTCGCCATTGTATGTCCATGGCTCCTTTATCAAATATTAATTGACCACATATATTTGGGATAATGTCTGGAGTGTCTAGTCTGTTCCACTGGTGTGTGACTCTGTTCTTGTGCCAGTACCATATTGTCTTGATTACTATGGCTTTATAGTAGAGCTTGAAGTTGGTGAGTGAGATCCCCCCTACTTTATTCTTCTCTCTCAGTATTGCTATTGCTCTTCGGGGACTTTGGTGTTTCCGTATGAATTTTTCAATTATTTGTTCCAGTTCATTGAAGAATGTTGCTGGTAATTTGATAGGAAAGCATCAAATCTGTATATGGTTTTGGGCAGGATGGGCATTTTCATGATATTATTTCTTCCTAGCCACGTGAAAGGGTGAGTTTCCCTTTGTTAGTGTCCCCTTTAATTTCTCTTAAGAGTGACTTGTTGTTTTCTGAGTATATGTCTATCACTTCTTTGGTGAGGTTAATTCCTAGGTATTTTATACTTTCTTCTGCAATTTTGAACGGAATTGTTTCCAGATTTCTCTTTCTATGGGTTCATTGTTCGTGTACAGGAGAGTTACAGATTTCTGTGTGTTAATTTTCTATCATGCAATTTGCTGTGTCGCGATATGAGCTCTTGTAGTTTTGGTGTGGAGTCTTTAGGGTATTTTATGTACAATTTCATGTCATCTGCAAATAGAGACAGTTTAACATCTTTCTACCAATATGGATTTCTTGTGTTTCTTTGTTTAGTCTAATTGCTGTGGCTAGGACCTCCAGTACTGCGTTTAATAACATTAGGGAGAGTGGGCATCCCCGTCTTGTACCCAATCACAGAAGAAAAGCTTTCAGCTTCTCGCTGTTCACTATGATGTTGCCTGTGGGTTTATCATATATGGCCTTTATTATGTTGAGGTACTTGCCCTCTATACACATTTTGTTGAGAGTGTTTATCAGGAATGGTTGTAGAACATTGTCGAATGCTTTTTCAGCATCTATGGAGATGATCATGTGGTTTTGTCTGTCTTTATGTGAATGTGCTGGATGATGTTGATGGATTATCAAATATCGTACCATCCTTGAATTCCTGGAATGAATCCCATTTGGTCATGGGGTATCATCCTTTTAATGTATTTTTGATTCGGTTTGCTAATATTTTGTTTTGTATTCTTACATCTACGCTCATCAGGGATAATGGTCTGTAGGTTATTTTTCTTTGTTACGGTTTTTGCCTGGTTTTTCTATTAGAGTGTTAGTTGTTTCATAGACTGAGTTTGAGAGTAATCCCTCCTCTTCTTTTTTTTGGAAAACTTTAAGGAGAATGGATATTATGTCTGATCTGTATGACTGATAAAATTCCGAGGTAAATCCATCTGTCCCGGGGATTTGTTCTTTCGTAGTGTTTTGCTTACTGATTCAATTCCGTTGCTGGTAATTGGTCTGTTAAAATTTTCTGTTTTTTTCTGGTTCAGCCATGGAAGGTTTTATTTTCCTAGGAAGTTGTCCATTTCTCTTTGGTAGACCAACTTATCAGCGTATAGGTTTACATAGTACTCTCTAATAAATCTTTGTATTTCTGTGGTGTCCGTCGTGGTTTTCCTTTTTTATTTCTGATTCTGTAGATGTGTGTTGACTCTCTTTTCCTCTTAATAATTCTGGCAAGAGGCTTTCTATATTGTTTATTTTCTCGAAGAACCAGCTCTTGCTTTCGTTGGTTTTTGCTAATGTTTTCTTCTCAACTTAATTTATTTCTTCTCTGATCTTTATTTTTTCCAACTTTCTGCTGACCATTAGCCTCATTTGTTCTCCTTTTACCAATTTCGATAATTGTGACATTAGACCATTCATTTGGGATTGTTCTTCCTTCTTCACATGTGACTGGATTGCTATATATTTTGCTCTTAAGACTGCTTTTGCCATACCCACAGTAGTTTTGGCTTTGTGTTGATGTCATTGGTTTCCATATACAGTTGAATCTCCATTTTAATTTGTTCTTTGAGTTATTGATTATTTAAGTGCATGTTGTTAAGCCTCCAAGTGTTTGTGAGCCTTTTATCTTTCTTTGTACAATTTAATTGTTGTTTGATGCATTTGTGGTCTGAAAAGTTGGTTGATAGGATTTCAATCTTTTGGAATTTTCTGAGGCTCTTTTTGTTGCCTACTATGTGATCTATTCTGGAGAATGATACGTGTGCACATGAGAAGAATGTGTGTCCTGTTGATTTTGGATGGAGAGTTGTAAAGATATCTATTAGGGCAAACAGTTCTAGTGTTTTGTTCAGTGCTTCTGTGTCCTTACTTACTTTCTGTCCCTAGTATCTGTCCTTTTAAGTGAGTGGTGGGTTGAATTCTCCCAAAGTGTATGCATTGCATTCTATTTCCTCCTTTAATTCTGTTAGTATTTGTTTCAAATATGCTGGTGCTCCATTGTTGTATTCACATATACTGATTATGGTTATATCCACTTGTTGAACTCAGGCCTTCTTCATTATGTAATGTCTTTCTTTATCTTTTATTTTCTTTTTTACTTTCTTTCTTTTTTTCAGTTTTTTGAGCTTTACACCTGATTTGTGTGTTTATCCCACTTTTCTCTGTTATTATGATTGTAATTGTAATTTATATATTTTAATATAAAGGTGAAGTGGTAGGTAGCTGCAAGATAAAGGTAGAAAACATATTTTAGTGTTTTGAGAGAGCACATATGGATGATCAGGTGTGTGCCTGTAGACTAAGTGTTAGTCCAGGCTAGACAAGGGCAGTAAAACATCCACGGATGCAGATTTCTCTCAAAGAAGGGCATTGAGGTTTGTAGCCTCACCTCTGTAGATTCCCAATTTCTCACCTTATGGCCGCCCTGCGACTGTGCCTGTCTTATGTTGTTCCTCCCTTGAAGAATCTTCCCATCTCTGGCTAACCAGTCATCTTCCTTGAACTTACAGGGAAATTTTAATTTGATAACTGAGATAGAAGCAATATTTTTTTTAGAGGTTAGCTTTTTACTTCTTTGCAGATTTATGTCATGTGGTATCTGTGCCCAGCATTTTTCCTGAAGTATCTTTACCGCTTGGTAGAATTATCTTACGCTGTAAATTCGAAATGAGGCACGAATTCTATTTAAGGCCTGTAGTTAGCAAGGAAGAAGCTAAGCTATAGAAGTAGCAGATGGAAGAAAACATGGGAAGATTATTTATTTCTTTGAAATATCTTCTTGTAGAGTAACTTAAGCATGTATAGGTTTTAAACTACTAATTAAATTTCGCACACACATTAACGTACAGGGAATACCCTTACATAACCAAAGCAGACCTATAATTACCATCCATCACCAGTGAAACCAAGAAATCCAGTTAGGCTTCCTAGGCATTTGTGAACATTTATCTATGATATGATGGATATTGTCCAACTGAACTTGAACGGCATGAGAGAATTCAGACAAATTAAAACAACCGATTCCTGGGAACTGTTCACATCCCATATGCTCTTTTAACAGTAGATAGTCTGTAGTTGTAAGATTTTGGAGCGCTATAACTTGCACTACTCCTAATTCTTGGTTGAGTTCCAACAGAATAGTCCCAGTCAAATTTGATGTTTTACTGTATGCACAGGCCAGCTTAGATATTTCCATCTCCATTCACATGGCAAGTATAGGAACTGGTGAGACGATTGCAGCTTCAACTGTAGCAGTGCCTGGAACTTTGATGAGGATTTTGATGATTATCTTCTGGAATGACTCTTCCAGAGAGTGCTGATGTTGGAAATACTTCTTCATATCGTATCTAAGTTCATTATGTAGTTAGTCCAATTAGGCTTTGATCCGCTATATAAGCACCAAGAGACCTTTTTCCCCAAATTTTTATACGCCCTTTATATCATTGTGTAGAACTCATTGGAAGTCAACACAAAGGAACTGCTTTTTTATCTATAGAGACGAATATTATCAGAAAACTGTACAGCCACACCGATCATCTGCAAATCTTCAACTGATCAAAATTAAGGATATTTTAGGCATGAATTAATCCTTGATTTACAGTTAATTTTATTCTATCTGGGAGTGATACCCCTTTTCTTTCTTTCTTTCTTTTTTTCTCGTTAACATTAATCTAAACTTACATGAAGAATATTTTGTTTTCTAGTCTCTCCCCTGTACCTGGTCCCCACTGTTTACCCCTTTCCAATCACTGTCCATCAGCAGAGCAAAATGTTGTAGATTCAATACTTGTCTGCTCTGTGATGTACAGCCCTCCAATTTCTCCCACCCACCCTCATTAGCATGCTAATCTTAACACCTTCCTTCTACTTCCCACCTTATCCCTCCCTAATCACCCATCCTCCCAACTCCCTTTCCCTTTGGAAACTGTTACTCCATTCTTGGGTACAGTGAATCCGCTTCTGTTTTGTTCGTTCAGTTTTTCTTTCGTTCTTACACACCACAAATCAGTGAAATCATTTGGTATTTATGTTTCTCTGCTTGGCTTACTTCACTGAGCATAATACCCTCCAGCTCCATCCATGTTGCTGCCAATGGTAGGATTTGCCCTCATGTTATGGCTGAGTAATATTCCATTTTGCATATGTACCACATCTTCTTTATCCATTCATCTACCAATGGACATTTAGGTTGCTTCCAGTTCTTTGCTATTGTAAATAGTGCTGCAATAAACATCGGGGTGCATTGGTCTTTTCAAAATTGATTGCTGCGTTCTTAGTTTATATTCCTCAGAGTGGAATTCATGGGTCCAATGGTCAATCTTTTCTGAGCATTTTCAGGAACCTCCATACTCCTTTCCACAATGGTTGAACTAATTTACATTCCCACCAGCAGTGTAGGAGGGTTCCCCTTTCTCCACAGCCACAACAACATTTGTTGTTGCTTGTCTTTTGAATGAAAGACATCCTTAGTGGTGTGATGTGATAACTCATTGCAGTTTATTTTGCATTTCTCTGATAATAATGATGTGGAGCATCCATTCATGTGTATGTTGGCCATCTGTATCTGTTATTTGGAGAACTGTCTGTTCAGTCCTCTGCCGATTTTTTTTATTGGGTTATTTGTTTTTTGTTTGTTGAGGCGTGTGAATTCTTTATATATTTTGGGCGTCAAGCCTTTATCGGATGTGTCATTTACAAATATATTTTCCCATCCTGTAGGGCTCCTTTCTGCTGTATTGATGGTGTTTACTGCTCTACAGAAGCTTTTCACCTTAATATATTCCCACTTGTTCATTTTTGCTGTTGTTTTCCTTAGCCGGGAGATATGTTCAGGAAGAGGTCACTCATGTCTATGTCTAAGAGGTTCCTGCCTATGTTTTCTTCCAAGAGTTTAATGGTTTCATGACTTACCTTCCGGTCTTTGATACATTTTGGATTTATTTTTGTGTATGTTGTTAAACCACGGTCCAATTTCGTTCTCCTTCATGTAGCTTTCCAGATTTGCCAGCACAATCTTTTGAAGAGACTGTCATTTCGCCATTGTATGTCCATGGCTCCTTTATCAAATATTAATTGACCACATATATTTGGGATAATGTCTGGAGTGTCTAGTCTGTTCCACTGGTGTGTGACTCTGTTCTTGTGCCAGTACCATATTGTCTTGATTACTATGGCTTTATAGTAGAGCTTGAAGTTGGTGAGTGAGATCCCCCCTACTTTATTCTTCTCTCTCAGTATTGCTATTGCTCTTCGGGGACTTTGGTGTTTCCGTATGAATTTTTCAATTATTTGTTCCAGTTCATTGAAGAATGTTGCTGGTAATTTGATAGGAAAGCATCAAATCTGTATATGGTTTTGGGCAGGATGGGCATTTTCATGATATTATTTCTTCCTAGCCACGTGAAAGGGTGAGTTTCCCTTTGTTAGTGTCCCCTTTAATTTCTCTTAAGAGTGACTTGTTGTTTTCTGAGTATATGTCTATCACTTCTTTGGTGAGGTTAATTCCTAGGTATTTTATACTTTCTTCTGCAATTTTGAACGGAATTGTTTCCAGATTTCTCTTTCTATGGGTTCATTGTTCGTGTACAGGAGAGTTACAGATTTCTGTGTGTTAATTTTCTATCATGCAATTTGCTGTGTCGCGATATGAGCTCTTGTAGTTTTGGTGTGGAGTCTTTAGGGTATTTTATGTACAATTTCATGTCATCTGCAAATAGAGACAGTTTAACATCTTTCTACCAATATGGATTTCTTGTGTTTCTTTGTTTAGTCTAATTGCTGTGGCTAGGACCTCCAGTACTGCGTTTAATAACATTAGGGAGAGTGGGCATCCCCGTCTTGTACCCAATCACAGAAGAAAAGCTTTCAGCTTCTCGCTGTTCACTATGATGTTGCCTGTGGGTTTATCATATATGGCCTTTATTATGTTGAGGTACTTGCCCTCTATACACATTTTGTTGAGAGTGTTTATCAGGAATGGTTGTAGAACATTGTCGAATGCTTTTTCAGCATCTATGGAGATGATCATGTGGTTTTGTCTGTCTTTATGTGAATGTGCTGGATGATGTTGATGGATTATCAAATATCGTACCATCCTTGAATTCCTGGAATGAATCCCATTTGGTCATGGGGTATCATCCTTTTAATGTATTTTTGATTCGGTTTGCTAATATTTTGTTTTGTATTCTTACATCTACGCTCATCAGGGATAATGGTCTGTAGGTTATTTTTCTTTGTTACGGTTTTTGCCTGGTTTTTCTATTAGAGTGTTAGTTGTTTCATAGACTGAGTTTGAGAGTAATCCCTCCTCTTCTTTTTTTTGGAAAACTTTAAGGAGAATGGATATTATGTCTGATCTGTATGACTGATAAAATTCCGAGGTAAATCCATCTGTCCCGGGGATTTGTTCTTTCGTAGTGTTTTGCTTACTGATTCAATTCCGTTGCTGGTAATTGGTCTGTTAAAATTTTCTGTTTTTTTCTGGTTCAGCCATGGAAGGTTTTATTTTCCTAGGAAGTTGTCCATTTCTCTTTGGTAGACCAACTTATCAGCGTATAGGTTTACATAGTACTCTCTAATAAATCTTTGTATTTCTGTGGTGTCCGTCGTGGTTTTCCTTTTTTATTTCTGATTCTGTAGATGTGTGTTGACTCTCTTTTCCTCTTAATAATTCTGGCAAGAGGCTTTCTATATTGTTTATTTTCTCGAAGAACCAGCTCTTGCTTTCGTTGGTTTTTGCTAATGTTTTCTTCTCAACTTAATTTATTTCTTCTCTGATCTTTATTTTTTCCAACTTTCTGCTGACCATTAGCCTCATTTGTTCTCCTTTTACCAATTTCGATAATTGTGACATTAGACCATTCATTTGGGATTGTTCTTCCTTCTTCACATGTGACTGGATTGCTATATATTTTGCTCTTAAGACTGCTTTTGCCATACCCACAGTAGTTTTGGCTTTGTGTTGATGTCATTGGTTTCCATATACAGTTGAATCTCCATTTTAATTTGTTCTTTGAGTTATTGATTATTTAAGTGCATGTTGTTAAGCCTCCAAGTGTTTGTGAGCCTTTTATCTTTCTTTGTACAATTTAATTGTTGTTTGATGCATTTGTGGTCTGAAAAGTTGGTTGATAGGATTTCAATCTTTTGGAATTTTCTGAGGCTCTTTTTGTTGCCTACTATGTGATCTATTCTGGAGAATGATACGTGTGCACATGAGAAGAATGTGTGTCCTGTTGATTTTGGATGGAGAGTTGTAAAGATATCTATTAGGGCAAACAGTTCTAGTGTTTTGTTCAGTGCTTCTGTGTCCTTACTTACTTTCTGTCCCTAGTATCTGTCCTTTTAAGTGAGTGGTGGGTTGAATTCTCCCAAAGTGTATGCATTGCATTCTATTTCCTCCTTTAATTCTGTTAGTATTTGTTTCAAATATGCTGGTGCTCCATTGTTGTATTCACATATACTGATTATGGTTATATCCACTTGTTGAACTCAGGCCTTCTTCATTATGTAATGTCTTTCTTTATCTTTTATTTTCTTTTTTACTTTCTTTCTTTTTTTCAGTTTTTTGAGCTTTACACCTGATTTGTGTGTTTATCCCACTTATCTCTGTTATTATGATTGTAATTGTAATTTATATATTTTAATATAAAGGTGAAGTGGTAGGTAGCTGCAAGATAAAGGTAGAAAACATATTTTAGTGTTTTGAGAGAGCACATATGGATGATCAGGTGTGTGCCTGTAGACTAAGTGTTAGTCCAGGCTAGACAAGGGCAGTAAAACATCCACGGATGCAGATTTCTCTCAAAGAAGGGCATTGAGGTTTGTAGCCTCACCTCTGTAGATTCCCAATTTCTCACCTTATGGCCGCCCTGCGACTGTGCCTGTCTTATGTTGTTCCTCCCTTGAAGAATCTTCCCATCTCTGGCTAACCAGTCATCTTCCTTGAACTTACAGGGAAATTTTAATTTGATTACTGAGATAGAAGCAATATTGTTTTTAAAGGTTAGCTTTTTACTTCTTTGCAGATTTATGTCATGTGGTATCTGTGCCCAGCATTTTTCCTGAAGTATCTTTACCGCTTGGTAGAATTATCTTACGCTGTAAATTCGAAATGAGGCACGAATTCTATTTAAGGCCTGTAGTTAGCAAGGAAGAAGCTAAGCTATAGAAGTAGCAGATGGAAGAAAACATGGGAAGATTATTTATTTCTTTGAAATATCTTCTTGTAGAGTAACTTAAGCATGTATAGGTTTTAAACTACTAATTAAATTTCGCACACACATTAACGTACAGGGAATACCCTTACATAACCAAAGCAGACCTATAATTACCATCCATCACCAGTGAAACCAAGAAATCCAGTTAGGCTTCCTAGGCATTTGTGAACATTTATCTATGATATGATGGATATTGTCCAACTGAACTTGAACGGCATGAGAGAATTCAGACAAATTAAAACAACCGATTCCTGGGAACTGTTCACATCCCATATGCTCTTTTAACAGTAGATAGTCTGTAGTTGTAAGATTTTGGAGCGCTATAACTTGCACTACTCCTAATTCTTGGTTGAGTTCCAACAGAATAGTCCCAGTCAAATTTGATGTTTTACTGTATGCACAGGCCAGCTTAGATATTTCCATCTCCATTCACATGGCAAGTATAGGAACTGGTGAGACGATTGCAGCTTCAACTGTAGCAGTGCCTGGAACTTTGATGAGGATTTTGATGATTATCTTCTGGAATGACTCTTCCAGAGAGTGCTGATGTTGGAAATACTTCTTCATATCGTATCTAAGTTCATTATGTAGTTAGTCCAATTAGGCTTTGATCCGCTATATAAGCACCAAGAGACCTTTTTCCCCAAATTTTTATACGCCCTTTATATCATTGTGTAGAACTCATTGGAAGTCAACACAAAGGAACTGCTTTTTTATCTATAGAGACGAATATTATCAGAAAACTGTACAGCCACACCGATCATCTGCAAATCTTCAACTGATCAAAATTAAGGATATTTTAGGCATGAATTAATCCTTGATTTACAGTTAATTTTATTCTATCTGGGAGTGATACCCCTTTTCTTTCTTTCTTTCTTTTTTTCTCGTTAACATTAATCTAAACTTACATGAAGAATATTTTGTTTTCTAGTCTCTCCCCTGTACCTGGTCCCCACTGTTTACCCCTTTCCAATCACTGTCCATCAGCAGAGCAAAATGTTGTAGATTCAATACTTGTCTGCTCTGTGATGTACAGCCCTCCAATTTCTCCCACCCACCCTCATTAGCATGCTAATCTTAACACCTTCCTTCTACTTCCCACCTTATCCCTCCCTAATCACCCATCCTCCCAACTCCCTTTCCCTTTGGAAACTGTTACTCCATTCTTGGGTACAGTGAATCCGCTTCTGTTTTGTTCGTTCAGTTTTTCTTTCGTTCTTACACACCACAAATCAGTGAAATCATTTGGTATTTATGTTTCTCTGCTTGGCTTACTTCACTGAGCATAATACCCTCCAGCTCCATCCATGTTGCTGCCAATGGTAGGATTTGCCCTCATGTTATGGCTGAGTAATATTCCATTTTGCATATGTACCACATCTTCTTTATCCATTCATCTACCAATGGACATTTAGGTTGCTTCCAGTTCTTTGCTATTGTAAATAGTGCTGCAATAAACATCGGGGTGCATTGGTCTTTTCAAAATTGATTGCTGCGTTCTTAGTTTATATTCCTCAGAGTGGAATTCATGGGTCCAATGGTCAATCTTTTCTGAGCATTTTCAGGAACCTCCATACTCCTTTCCACAATGGTTGAACTAATTTACATTCCCACCAGCAGTGTAGGAGGGTTCCCCTTTCTCCACAGCCACAACAACATTTGTTGTTGCTTGTCTTTTGAATGAAAGACATCCTTAGTGGTGTGATGTGATAACTCATTGCAGTTTATTTTGCATTTCTCTGATAATAATGATGTGGAGCATCCATTCATGTGTATGTTGGCCATCTGTATCTGTTATTTGGAGAACTGTCTGTTCAGTCCTCTGCCGATTTTTTTTATTGGGTTATTTGTTTTTTGTTTGTTGAGGCGTGTGAATTCTTTATATATTTTGGGCGTCAAGCCTTTATCGGATGTGTCATTTACAAATATATTTTCCCATCCTGTAGGGCTCCTTTCTGCTGTATTGATGGTGTTTACTGCTCTACAGAAGCTTTTCACCTTAATATATTCCCACTTGTTCATTTTTGCTGTTGTTTTCCTTAGCCGGGATATATGTTCAGGAAGAGGTCACTCATGTCTATGTCTAAGAGTTTCCTGCCTATGTTTTCTTCCAAGAGTTTAATGGTTTCATGACTTACCTTCCGGTCTTTGATACATTTTGGATTTATTTTTGTGTATGTTGTTAAACCACGGTCCAGTTTCGTTCTCCTTCATGTAGCTTTCCAGATTTGCCAGCACAATCTTTTGAAGAGACTGTCATTTCGCCATTGTATGTCCATGGCTCCTTTATCAAATATTAATTGACCACATATATTTGGGATAATGTCTGGAGTGTCTAGTCTGTTCCACTGGTGTGTGACTCTGTTCTTGTGCAGTACCATATTGTCTTGATTACTATGGCTTTATAGTAGAGCTTGAAGTTGGTGAGTGAGATCCCCCCTACTTTATTCTTCTCTCTCAGTATTGCTATTGCTCTTCGGGGACTTTGGTGTTTCCGTATGAATTTTTCAATTATTTGTTCCAGTTCATTGAAGAATGTTGCTGGTAATTTGATAGGAAAGCATCAAATCTGTATATGGTTTTGGGCAGGATGGGCATTTTCATGAAATTATTTCTTCCTAGCCACGTGAAAGGGTGAGTTTCCCTTTGTTAGTGTCCCCTTTAATTTCTCTTAAGAGTGACTTGTTGTTTTCTGAGTATATGTCTATCACTTCTTTGGTGAGGTTAATTCCTAGGTATTTTATACTTTCTTCTGCAATTTTGAACGGAATTGTTTCCAGATTTCTCTTTCTATGGGTTCATTGTTCGTGTACAGGAGAGTTACAGATTTCTGTGTGTTAATTTTCTATCATGCAATTTGCTGTGTCGCGATATGAGCTCTTGTAGTTTTGGTGTGGAGTCTTTAGGGTATTTTATGTACAATTTCATGTCATCTGCAAATAGAGACAGTTTAACATCTTTCTACCAATATGGATTTCTTGTGTTTCTTTGTTTAGTCTAATTGCTGTGGCTAGGACCTCCAGTACTGCGTTTAATAACATTAGGGAGAGTGGGCATCCCCGTCTTGTACCCAATCACAGAAGAAAAGCTTTCAGCTTCTCGCTGTTCACTATGATGTTGCCTGTGGGTTTATCATATATGGCCTTTATTATGTTGAGGTACTTGCCCTCTATACACATTTTGTTGAGAGTGTTTATCAGGAATGGTTGTAGAACATTGTCGAATGCTTTTTCAGCATCTATGGAGATGATCATGTGGTTTTGTCTGTCTTTATGTGAATGTGCTGGATGATGTTGATGGATTATCAAATATCGTACCGTCCTTGAATTCCTGGAATGAATCCCATTTGGTCATGGGGTATCATCCTTTTAATGTATTTTTGATTCGGTTTGCTAATATTTTGTTTTGTATTCTTACATCTACGCTCATCAGGGATAATGGTCTGTAGGTTATTTTTCTTTGTTACGGTTTTTGCCTGGTTTTTCTATTAGAGTGTTAGTTGTTTCATAGACTGAGTTTGAGAGTAATCCCTCCTCTTCTTTTTTTTGGAAAACTTTAAGGAGAATGGATATTATGTCTGATCTGTATGACTGATAAAATTCCGAGGTAAATCCATCTGTCCCGGGGATTTGTTCTTTCGTAGTGTTTTGCTTACTGATTCAATTCCGTTGCTGGTAATTGGTCTGTTAAAATTTTCTGTTTTTTCTGGTTCAGCCATGGAAGGTTTTATTTTCCTAGGAAGTTGTCCATTTCTCTTTGGTAGACCAACTTATCAGCGTATAGGTTTACATAGTACTCTCTAATAAATCTTTGTATTTCTGTGGTGTCCGTCGTGGTTTTCCTTTTTTATTTCTGATTCTGTAGATGTGTGTTGACTCTCTTTTCCTCTTAATAATTCTGGCAAGAGGCTTTCTATATTGTTTATTTTCTCGAAGAACCAGCTCTTGCTTTCGTTGGTTTTTGCTAATGTTTTCTTCTCAACTTAATTTATTTCTTCTCTGATCTTTATTTTTTCCAACTTTCTGCTGACCATTAGCCTCATTTGTTCTCCTTTTACCAATTTCGATAATTGTGACATTAGACCATTCATTTGGGATTGTTCTTCCTTCTTCACATGTGACTGGATTGCTATATATTTTCCTCTTAAGACTGCTTTTGCCATACCCACAGTAGTTTTGGCTTTGTGTTGATGTCATTGGTTTCCATATACAGTTGAATCTCCATTTTAATTTGTTCTTTGAGTTATTGATTATTTAAGTGCATGTTGTTAAGCTCCAAGTGTTTGTGAGCCTTTTATCTTTCTTTGTACAATTTAATTGTTGTTTGATGCATTTGTGGTCTGAAAAGTTGGTTGATAGGATTTCAATCTTTTGGAATTTTCTGAGGCTCTTTTTGTTGCCTACTATGTGATCTATTCTGGAGAATGATACGTGTGCACATGAGAAGAATGTGTGTCCTGTTGATTTTGGATGGAGAGTTGTAAAGATATCTATTAGGGCAAACAGTTCTAGTGTTTTGTTCAGTGCTTCTGTGTCCTTACTTACTTTCTGTCCCTAGTATCTGTCCTTTTAAGTGAGTGGTGGGTTGAATTCTCCCAAAGTGTATGCATTGCATTCTATTTCCTCCTTTAATTCTGTTAGTATTTGTTTCAAATATACTGGTGCTCCATTGTTGTATTCACATATACTGATTATGGTTATATCCACTTGTTGAACTCAGGCCTTCTTCATTATGTAATGTCTTTCTTTATCTTTTATTTTCTTTTTTACTTTCTTTCTTTTTTTCAGTTTTTTGAGCTTTACACCTGATTTGTGTGTTTATCCCACTTATCTCTGTTATTATGATTGTAATTGTAATTTATATATTTTAATATAAAGGTGAAGTGGTAGGTAGCTGCAAGATAAAGGTAGAAAACATATTTAGTGTTTTGAGAGAGCACATATGGATGATCAGGTGGTGTGCCTGTAGACTAAGTGTTAGTCCAGGCTAGACAAGGGCAGTAAAACATCCACGGATGCAGATTTCTCTCAAAGAAGGGCATTGAGGTTTGTAGCCTCACCTCTGTAGATTCCCAATTTCTCACCTTATGGCCGCCCTGCGACTGTGCCTGTCTTATGTTGTTCCTCCCTTGAAGAATCTTCCCATCTCTGGCTAACCAGTCATCTTCCTTGAACTTACAGGGAAATTTTAATTTGATTACTGAGATAGAAGCAATATTGTTTTTAAAGGTTAGCTTTTTACTTCTTTGCAGATTTATGTCATGTGGTATCTGTGCCCAGCATTTTTCCTGAAGTATCTTTACCGCTTGGTAGAATTATCTTACGCTGTAAATTCGAAATGAGGCACGAATTCTATTTAAGGCCTGTAGTTAGCAAGGAAGAAGCTAAGCTATAGAAGTAGCAGATGGAAGAAAACATGGGAAGATTATTTATTTCTTTGAAATATCTTCTTGTAGAGTAACTTAAGCATGTATAGGTTTTAAACTACTAATTAAATTTCGCACACACATTAACGTACAGGGAATACCCTTACATAACCAAAGCAGACCTATAATTACCATCCATCACCAGTGAAACCAAGAAATCCAGTTAGGCTTCCTAGGCATTTGTGAACATTTATCTATGATATGATGGATATTGTCCAACTGAACTTGAACGGCATGAGAGAATTCAGACAAATTAAAACAACCGATTCCTGGGAACTGTTCACATCCCATATGCTCTTTTAACAGTAGATAGTCTGTAGTTGTAAGATTTTGGAGCGCTATAACTTGCACTACTCCTAATTCTTGGTTGAGTTCCAACAGAATAGTCCCAGTCAAATTTGATGTTTTACTGTATGCACAGGCCAGCTTAGATATTTCCATCTCCATTCACATGGCAAGTATAGGAACTGGTGAGACGATTGCAGCTTCAACTGTAGCAGTGCCTGGAACTTTGATGAGGATTTTGATGATTATCTTCTGGAATGACTCTTCCAGAGAGTGCTGATGTTGGAAATACTTCTTCATATCGTATCTAAGTTCATTATGTAGTTAGTCCAATTAGGCTTTGATCCGCTATATAAGCACCAAGAGACCTTTTTCCCCAAATTTTTATACGCCCTTTATATCATTGTGTAGAACTCATTGGAAGTCAACACAAAGGAACTGCTTTTTTATCTATAGAGACGAATATTATCAGAAAACTGTACAGCCACACCGATCATCTGCAAATCTTCAACTGATCAAAATTAAGGATATTTTAGGCATGAATTAATCCTTGATTTACAGTTAATTTTATTCTATCTGGGAGTGATACCCCTTTTCTTTCTTTCTTTCTTTTTTTCTCGTTAACATTAATCTAAACTTACATGAAGAATATTTTGTTTTCTAGTCTCTCCCCTGTACCTGGTCCCCACTGTTTACCCCTTTCCAATCACTGTCCATCAGCAGAGCAAAATGTTGTAGATTCAATACTTGTCTTCTCTGTGATGTACAGCCCTCCAATTTCTCCCACCCACCCTCATTAGCATGCTAATCTTAACACCTTCCTTCTACTTCCCACCTTATCCCTCCTAATCACCCATCCTCCCAACTCCCTTTCCCTTTGGAAACTGTTACTCCATTCTTGGGTACAGTGAATCCGCTTCTGTTTTGTTCGTTCAGTTTTTCTTTCGTTCTTACACACCACAAATCAGTGAAATCATTTGGTATTTATGTTTCTCTGCTTGGCTTACTTCACTGAGCATAATACCCTCCAGCTCCATCCATGTTGCTGCCAATGGTAGGATTTGCCCTCATGTTATGGCTGAGTAATATTCCATTTTGCATATGTACCACATCTTCTTTATCCATTCATCTACCAATGGACATTTAGGTTGCTTCCAGTTCTTTGCTATTGTAAATAGTGCTGCAATAAACATCGGGGTGCATTGGTCTTTTCAAAATTGATTGCTGCGTTCTTAGTTTATATTCCTCAGAGTGGAATTCATGGGTCCAATGGTCAATCTTTTCTGAGCATTTTCAGGAACCTCCATACTCCTTTCCACAATGGTTGAACTAATTTTACATTCCCACCAGCAGTGTAGGAGGGTTCCCCTTTCTCCACAGCCACAACAACATTTGTTGTTGCTTGTCTTTGAATGAAAGACATCCTTAGTGGTGTGATGTGATAACTCATTGCAGTTTTATTTTGCATTTCTCTGATAATAATGATGTGGAGCATCCATTCATGTGTATGTTGGCCATCTGTATCTGTTATTTGGAGAACTGTCTGTTCAGTCCTCTGCCGATTTTTTTTATTGGGTTATTTGTTTTTTGTTTGTTGAGGCGTGTGAATTCTTTATATATTTTGGGCGTCAAGCCTTTATCGGATGTGTCATTTACAATATATTTTCCCATCCTGTAGGGCTCCTTTCTGCTGTATTGATGGTGTTTACTGCTCTACAGAAGCTTTTCACCTTAATATATTCCCACTTGTTCATTTTTGCTGTTGTTTTCCTTAGCCGGGATATATGTTCAGGAAGAGGTCACTCATGTCTATGTCTAAGAGTTTCCTGCCTATGTTTTCTCCAAGAGTTTAATGGTTTCATGACTTACCTTCCGGTCTTTGATACATTTTGGATTTATTTTTGTGTATGTTGTTAAACCACGGTCCAGTTTCGTTCTCCTTCATGTAGCTTTCCAGATTTGCCAGCACAATCTTTTGAAGAGACTGTCATTTCGCCATTGTATGTCCATGGCTCCTTTATCAATATTAATTGACCACATATATTTGGGATAATGTCTGGAGTGTCTAGTCTGTTCCACTGGTGTGTGACTCTGTTCTTGTGCAGTACCATATTGTCTTGATTACTATGGCTTTATAGTAGAGCTTGAAGTTGGTGAGTGAGATCCCCCCTACTTTATTCTTCTCTCTCAGTATTGCTATTGCTCTTCGGGGACTTTGGTGTTTCCGTATGAATTTTTCAATTATTTGTTCCAGTTCATTGAAGAATGTTGCTGGTAATTTGATAGGAAAGCATCAAATCTGTATATGGTTTTGGGCAGGATGGGCATTTTCATGATATTATTTCTTCTAGCCACGTGAAAGGTGAGTTTCCTTTGTTAGTGTCCCCTTTAATTTCTCTTAAGAGTGACTTGTTGTTTTCTGAGTATATGTCTATCACTTCTTTGGTGAGGTTAATTCCTAGGTATTTTATACTTTCTTCTGCAATTTTGAACGGAATTGTTTCCAGATTTCTCTTTCTATGGGTTCATTGTTCGTGTACAGGAGAGTTACAGATTTCTGTGTGTTAATTTTCTATCATGCAATTTGCTGTGTCGCGATATGAGCTCTTGTAGTTTTGGTGTGGAGTCTTTAGGGTATTTTATGTACAATTTCATGTCATCTGCAAATAGAGACAGTTTAACATCTTTCTACCAATATGGATTTCTTGTGTTTCTTTGTTTAGTCTAATTGCTGTGGCTAGGACCTCCAGTACTGCGTTTAATAACATTAGGGAGAGTGGGCATCCCCGTCTTGTACCCAATCAAATCACAGAAGAAAAGCTTTCAGCTTCTCGCTGTTCACTATGATGTTGCCTGTGGGTTTATCATATATGGCCTTTATTATGTTGAGGTACTTGCCCTCTATACACATTTTGTTGAGAGTGTTTATCAGGAATGGTTGTAGAACATTGTCGAATGCTTTTTCAGCATCTCTGGAGATGATCATGTGGTTTTGTCTGTCTTTATGTGAATGTGCTGGATGATGTTGATGGATTATCAAATATCGTACCATCCTTGAATTCCTGGAATGAATCCCATTTGGTCATGGGGTATCATCCTTTTAATGTATTTTTGATTCGGTTTGCTAATATTTTGTTTTGTATTCTTACATCTACGCTCATCAGGGATAATGGTCTGTAGGTTATTTTTCTTTGTTACGGTTTTTGCCTGGTTTTTCTATTAGAGTGTTAGTTGTTTCATAGACTGAGTTTGAGAGTAATCCCTCCTCTTCTTTTTTTTGGAAAACTTTAAGGAGAATGGATATTATGTCTGATCTGTATGACTGATAAAATTCCGAGGTAAATCCATCTGTCCCGGGGATTTGTTCTTTCGTAGTGTTTTGCTTACTGATTCAATTCCAGTTGCTGGTAATTGGTCTGTTAAAATTTTCTGTTTTTTTCTGGTTCAGCCATGGAAGGTTTTA
>NW_026644959.1:0-48550 GCF_030020395.1 Manis pentadactyla | reverse complement strand
TGTCCCTTTTTTTCTCTCAAAGGAGCATAGCATCCCTCTCTTTCTCCAAGAATTCTAGCATATCTCTCTTGCTCTCTCTCACTGTTTAAGAAGGCTAGTTTCTCTCTCTCTCAAAGGAGCATAGCAACTCTCTGTCTCTCTATCTCTCCACTTTCTCTCAAAGGAGCCTAGAATCACTCTCTCATTCTCAAAGGAGACTAGAATCCCTCTCTCTATCTCTCTCTCTCTCTAAGGAGCCTAGCATGTATCTCTCTCACTCTCAAGTTCACAGAGCCTAGCAATTCTCTCTTTCCTCTCTCCCTCAGTCTCCCTCAAAGGAGCCTAGCATCTCTCTCTCTATCTCCTTCTTTCTCTTTCTCTCAAAAAGCTTATCATATCTCTCTCTCTAAAAGGTCCCAAACAACTCTCTCTCCCTCACTCTCTCTGCCTCTCTCTCTCTCTCTCTCTCTCTCTCTCTCTCTCTCTCTAAGGAGCCTACCATGTATCACCCTCACTCTCTCTTTCACAGGAGCCTAGCATCTCTCTCTTTCCTCTCTCCCTCTGTCTCTCTCAATGGAACCTAGCATCTCTCTCTCTGTCTATTTCTTTCTCTTTCTCTCAAAAGGCTTAGCATATCTCTCTCTCTAAAAGGGACCCAAACATCTCTCTCCATCTCTCTCTCTTTCTCTCTCTCACTCTCTCTGTCTCTCTCTCCAAGGAGAATATATACTCTCCTCACTCTCTCTCTCTCTCAAAGGGCCTAGGATCCCTCTCTCTCTCTGTCTGTCTCTCTCTCCGTCTAAGGAGCCTACAATCTCCATCTCTCTGTATATCTCTCTTTCGCTCAAAGGAGCCTAGGATCTCTCACTCTCCCTCCCCCTCTCTGTCTCAAATGAGCTTAGCATCTCTCTCTATCTCTGTCTCTCTCAGTCTCTTTCTCTCTCTCAAAGAATCCTAGAATATATCTCTCTGTCTCATCAAAGGATACCTGCATCTCTCTCTTTCTCTCTCTAAGAATCCTAGCAACACTCCACTCTCTCTTCAAAGGAGCCTATCATCCCCTCCCTCTCTGACAAAATAGCGAGCAACTCTCTCTCTCTTTCTCTCAAAGGAGACTACCATCTCTCTTTCTCAAAGGAGCTAAGCATCTCTCTCTCTGTCTCTCTCTCTCATACCTAGGAGCATATATTCCCTCTCTCTCCCTCTCACTCTCAAAGGAGACTCTGAACCCTCTCTCACTGTCTCTCTTTCTCTAAAAGGAACCCAGCATCTCTCTGTCTCTCTAGCTCTCCTCTTTCTCTCAAAGGAGCCTAGCATATCTCTTTCTCTCTCAAAGGAGCCTAGTATCTCTCTCTCTCTCTCAGAAAGGAGCCTCAGAGCTCTCTCGCTTTCTCTCTCAAAGGAGACAAGCATCTATCTATCTTTCTCTCTCTCAAAGGAATCTACAACTCTCTCTATCTCTGTCTCTCTCTAAGAAGCTTAGAAACTCTCTCTCTCACTCAAAGGAGCCCAGCATATCTTTGTCTCTCTATCTATCTCTATTTCTCTCATAGGAGTCTAGAATCTTTACGTCTCCGTCTCTCTCTCTCAAATGAGCCTCGCGGCACTCTCCTCTCTCTCTCTCTCTCTCTCCTCTCCTCTCTCTCTCTCGTCTCTCTCTCTCTCTCTCATCTCTCCTCTCCTCTCTCTCTCTCCGAGGAGAAAATCGTCTATATTTCTCTCTCTCTCAATCGAACCTAGGTTCCGTATCTCTCTATCCTCTCTCTCTTAAAGTAGAATAGCATACAAACTCACTTTGTGTCTCTCTGCTTTCTATCAAAGGATCCCAGCATCTCTCTCTCTCTCTCTCTCTGTCCATTTTTCTCTCTCAAAGGAGCATAGCATCTCTCTCTCTCTCCAAGAATTCTAGCATATCTCTCTTGCTCTCTCTCTCTGTTTAAGAAGTCTAGTTTTCTCTCTTTCTCAAAGGAGCATAGCAACTCTCTGTCTCTCTATCTCTCCACTTTCTCTCAAAGGAGCCTGGAATCACTCTCTCATTCTCAAAGGAGACTAGAATCCCTCTCTCTGTCTCTCTCTCTCTCTCTAAGGAGCCTAGCATGTATCTCTCTCACTCTCAAGTTCACAGGAGCCTAGCAATTCTCTCTTTCCTCTCTCCCTCAGTCTCCCTCAAAGGAGCCTAGCATCTCTCTCTCTATCTCCTTCTTTCTCTTTCTCTCAAAAAGCATATCATATCTCTCTCTCTAAAAGGTCCCAAACAACTCTCTCTCCCTCTCTCTCTCTGCCTCTCTCTCTCTCTCTCTCTCTCTCTCTCTCTCTCTCTCTAAGGAGCTTAGCATGTATCTCCCTCACTCTCTCTTTCACAGGAGCCTAGCATCTCTCTCTTTCCTCTCTCACTCTGTCTCTCTCAATGGAACCTAGCATCTCTCTCTCTGACTATTTTTTTCTCTTTCTCTCAAAAGACTTAGCATATCTCTCTCTCTAAAAGGACCCAAACATCTCTCTCCATCTCTCTCTCTTTCACTCTCTCACTCTCACCCTCTCTCTCTCCAAGCAGAATATATTCTCTTCCTCACTCTATCTCTCTCTCAAAGGGCCTAGGATCCCTTTCTCTCTCTGTCTGTCTCTCTCTCCATCGAAGGAGCCTACCATCTCCATCTCTCTGTATATCTCTCTTTCGCTCAAAGGAGCCTAGAATCTCTCACTCTCCCTCCCCCTCTCTTTCTCAAATGAGCCTAGCATCTCTCTCAATCTCTCTAGCTTTCAGTCTCTTTCTCTCTCTCAAAGAATCCTAGAATATATCTCTCTGTCTCATTCAACGGATTCTAGCATCTCTCTCTTTCTCTCTCTAAGAATCCTAACATCACTCACTCTCTCTTCAAAGGAGCCTTTCATCCCTCCCTCTCTGACAAAATAACCGAGCAACTCTCTCTCTCTTTCTCTCAAAGGAGACTACCATCTCTCTTTCTCAAAGGAGCTAAGCATCTCTCTCTCTGTCTCTCTCTCTCATACCTAGGAGCATATATTCTCTCTCTCTCCCTCTCTCTCTCAAAGGAGCCTCTAATCCCTCTCTCACTGTCTCTCATTCTCTAAAAGGAACCCAGCATCTCTCTGTCTCTGTAGCTCTCCTCTTTCTCTCAAAGGAGCCTAGCATATCTCTTTCTCTCTCAAAGGAGCCTAGTATCTCTCTCTCTCTCAGAAAGGAGCCTCAGAACTCTCTCGCTGTCTCTCTCAAAGGAGACAAGCATCTATCTCTCTCCCTCTCAAAGGAATCTAGCATCTCTCTCTTTCTCTGTCTCTCTCTAAGAAGCTTAGAAACTCTCTCTCTCACTCAAAGGAGCCCAGCATATCTTTGTCTCTCTATCTATCTCTATTTCTCTCATAGGAGTCTAGAATCTTTACGTCTCCGTCTCTCTCTCTCAAAGGAGCCTCGCGGCACTCTCTCTCTCTCCCTCTCTTTCTCTCCCTCTCTCTCTCTCTCTCTCTCTCTCCCCGAGGAGAAAATCGTCTATATTTCTCTCTCTCTCAATCTAACCTAGGTTCCCTATCTCTCTATCCTCTCTCTCTTAAAGTAGAATAGCATACAACTCTCTTTGTGTCTCACTGCTTTCTATCAAAGGATCCCAGCATCTCTCTCTCTCTCTCTCTGTCCCTTTTTTTCCTCTCAAAGGAGCATAGCATCTCTCTCTCTCTCTCTCTCTCTCTCTCTCTCTCTCTCTCTCTCTCTGTCCCTTTTTCTCTCTCAAAGGAGCATTGCATCTCTCTCTCTCTCCAAGAATTCTAGCATATCTCTCTTGCTCTCTCTCTCTGTTTAAGAAGTCTAGATTCTCTCTCTCTCAAAGGAGCATAGCAACTCTCTGTCTCTCTATCTCTCCACTTTCTCTCAAAGGAGCCTAGAATCACTCTCTCATTCTCAAAGGAGACTAGAATCCCTCTCTCTATCTATCTCTCTCTAAGGAGCCTAGCATGTATCTCTCTCACTCTCTCGTTCACAGGAGCCAAGCATTTCTCTCTTTCCTCTCTCCCTCAGTCTCCATCAAAGGAGCCTAGCTTCACTCTCTGTCTCCTTCTTTCTCTTTCTCTCAAAAAGCTTATCATATATCTCTCTCTAAAAGGACCCAAACAACTCTCTCTCCTTCTCTCTCTCTGCCTCTCTCTCTCTCTCTCTCTCTCTCTCTCTCTCTCTCTCTCTCTCTCTCTCTCTCTCTAAGGAGAATAACATGTATCTCCCTCACTCTCTCTTTCACAGGAGACTAGCATCTCTCTCTTTCCTCTCTCCCTCAGTCTCTTTCAATGGAACCTAGCATCTCTCTCTCTGTCTATTTCTTTCTCATTCTCTCAAAAGGCTTAGCATATCTCTCTCTCTAAAAGGACCCAAACATCTCTCTCCATCTCTCTCTCTTTCTCTCTCTCTCACTCTCTCCCTCTCTCTCTCCAAGGAGAATATATTCTCTCCCTCACTCTCTCTCTCTCAAAGGGCCTAGGATCCCTCTCTCTCTCTGTCTGTCTCTCTCTCCGTCGAAGGAGCCTACCATCGCTATCTCTCTGTATATCTCTCTTTCGCTCAAAGGAGCCTAGAATCTCTCACTCTCCCTCCCTCACTCTGTCTCAAATGAGCCTAGCATCTCTCTCTATCTCTGTCTCTCTCAGTCTCTTTCTCTCTCTCAAAGAATCCTAGAATATATCTCTCTGTCTCATTCAAAGGATTCTAGCATCTCTCTCTTTCTCTCTCTAAGAATCCTAGCATCACTCACTCTCTCTTCAAAGGAGCCTATCATCCCTCCCTCTCTGACAAAATAGCCGAGCAACTCTCTCTCTCTTTCTCTCAAAGGAGACTACCATCTCTCTTTCTCAAAGGAGCTAAGCATCTCTCTCTCTGTCTCTCTCTCTCATACCTAGGAGCATATATTCTCTCTCACTCCCTCTCTCTCTCAAAGGAGCCTCTTATCCCTCTCTCACTGTCTCTCTTTCTCTAAAAGGAACCCAGCATCTCTCTGTCTCTCTAGCACTCCTCCTTCTCTCAAAGGAGCTAGGCATATCTTTCTCTCTCAAAGGAGCCTAGTATCTCTCTCTCTCACAGAAAGGAGCCTCAGAGCTCTCTCGCTGTCCCTCTCAAAGGAGACATGCATCTATCTTTCTCCCTCTCTCAAAGTAATCTAGCATCTCTCTCTATCTCTGTCTCTCTCGAAGAAGCTTAGAAACTCTCTCTCTCACTCAAAGGAGCCCAGCATATCTTTGTCTCTCTATATATCTCTCTTTCTCTCATAGGAGTCTAGAATATTTACGTCTCCGTCTCTCTCTCTCAAAGGAGCCTCGCGGCACTCTCTCTCTCTCCCTCTCTCTCTCTCTCTCTCCCTCTCTCTCCCAGGAGAAAATCGTCTATATTTCTCTCTCTCTCAATCGAACCTAAGTTCCCTATCTCTCTGTCCTCTCTCTCTTAAAGTAGAATAGCATACAACTCTCTTTGTGTCTCTCCGCTTTCTATCAAAGGATCCCAGCATCTCTCTCTCTCTCTCTGTCCCTCTTTCTCTCTCAAAGGAGCATAGCATCTCTCTCTCTCTCCAAGGATTCTAGCATATCTCTCTTGCTCCTTCTCTCAGTTTAAGAAGACTAGTTTCTCTCTCTTTCAAAGGAGCATAGCAACTCTCTGTCTCTCTATATCTCCACTTTCTCTCAAAGGAGCCTAGAATCTCTCTCTCATTCTCAAAGGAGACTAGAATCCCTCTCTCTATCTATCTCTCTCTAAGGAGCCTAGCATGTATCTCTCTCACTCTCTCGTTCACAGGAGCCTAGCATTTCTCTCTTTCCTCTCTCCCTCAGTCTCCATCAAAGGAGCCTAGCTTCTCTCTCTCTCTGTCTCCTTCTTTCTCTTTCTCTCAAAAAGCTTTTCATATATCTCTCTCTAAAAGGACCCAAACAACTCTCTCTCCTCCTCTCTCTCTGCCTCTCTCTCTCTCTCTCTCTCTCTCTCTCTCTCTAAGGAGAATAACATGTATCTCCCTCACTCTCTCTTTCACAGGAGACTAGCATCTCTCTCTTTCCTCTCTCCCTCAGTCTCTCTCAATGGAACCTAGCATCTCTCTCTCTGTCTATTTCTTTCTCTTTCTCTCAAAAGGCTTAGCATATCTCTCTCTCTAAAAGGACCCAAACATCTCTCTCCATCTCTCTCTCTTTCTCTCTCTCACTCTCTCCCTCTCTCTCTCCAAGGAGAATATATCCTCTCCCTCACACTCTCTCTCTCAAAGGGCCTAGGATCCCTCTCTCTCTCTGTCTGTCTCTCTCTCCGTCGAAGGGGCCTACCATCGCTATCTCTCTGTATATCTCTCTTTCGCTCAAAGGAGCCTAGAATCTCTCACTCTCCCTCCCTCTCTCTGTCTCAAATGAGCCTAGCATCTCTCTCTATCTCTGTCTCTCTCAGTCTCTTTCTCTCTCTCAAAGAATCCTAGAATATATCTCTCTGTCTCATTCAAAGGATTCTAGCATCTCTCTCTTTGTCTCTCTAAGAATCCTAGCATCACTCACTCTCTCTTCAAAGGAGCCTAGCATCCCTCCCTCTCTGAGAAAATAGCCGAGCAACTCTCTCTCTCTTTCTCTCAAAGGAGACTACCATCTCTCTTTCTCAAAGGAGCTAAGCATCTCTCTCTCTGTCTCTCTCTCTCATACCTAGGAGCATATATTCTCTCTCTCACCCTCTCTCTCTCAAAGGAGCCTCTGATCCCTCTCTCACTGTCTCTCTTTCTCTAAAAGGAACCCAGCATCTCTCTTTCTCTCTAGCACTCCTCCTTCTCTCAAAGGAGCTAGGCATATCTTTCTCTCTCAAAGGAGCCTAGTATCTCTCTCTCTCACAGAAAGGAGCCTCAGAGCTCTCTCGCTGTCCCTCTCAAAGGAGACAAGCATCTATCTATCTCTCTCTCTCAAAGGCATCTAGCATCTCTCTCTATCTCTGTCTCTCTCTAAGAAGCTTAGAAACTCTCTCTCTCACTCAAAGGAGCCCAGCATATCTTTGTCTCTCTATCTATCTCTCTTTCTCTCATAGGAGTCTAGAATCTTTACGTCTCCGTCTCTATCTCTCAAAGGAGCCTCGCGTCACTCTCTCTCTCTCCCTCTCTCTCTCTCTCCGAGGAGAAAATCGTCTATATTTCTCTCTTTCTCAATCGAACCTAGGTTCCCTATCTCTCTGTCCTCTCTCTCTTAAAGTAGAATAGCATACAACTCTCTTTGTGTCTCTCTGCTTTCTATCAAAGGATCCCAGCATCTCTCTCTCTCTCTCTCTGTCCCTTTTTTTCTCTCAAAGGAGCATAGCATCCCTCTCTTTCTCCAAGAATTCTAGCATATCTCTCTTGCTCTCTCTCACTGTTTAAGAAGGCTAGTTTCTCTCTCTCTCAAAGGAGCATAGCAACTCTCTGTCTCTCTATCTCTCCACTTTCTCTCAAAGGAGCCTAGAATCACTCTCTCATTCTCAAAGGAGACTAGAATCCCTCTCTCTATCTCTCTCTCTCTCTAAGGAGCCTAGCATGTATCTCTCTCACTCTCAAGTTCACAGGAGCCTAGCAATTCTCTCTTTCCTCTCTCCCTCAGTCTCCCTCAAAGGAGCCTAGCATCTCTCTCTCTATCTCCTTCTTTCTCTTTCTCTCAAAAAGCTTATCATATCTCTCTCTCTAAAAGGTCCCAAACAACTCTCTCTCCCTCACTCTCTCTGCCTCTCTCTCTCTCTCTCTCTCTCTCTCTCTCTCTCTCTCTAAAGAGCCTAGCATGTATCTCCCTCACTCTCTCTTTCACAGGAGCCTAGCATCTCTCTCTTTCCTTTCTCCCTCAGTCTCCCTCAAAGGAGCCTAGCATCTCTCTCTCTATCTACTTCTTTCTCTTTCTCTCAAAAATCTTATCATATCTCTCTCTCTAAAAGGTCCCAAACAACTCTCTCTCACTCTCTCTCTCTGCCTCTCTCTCTCTCTCTCTCTCTCTCTCTCTCTCTCTCTCTCTAAGGAGAATAAAATGTATCTCCCTCACTCTCTCTTTCACAGGAGCCTAGCATCTCTCTCTTTCCTCTCTCCCTCTGTCTCTCTCAATGGAACCTAGCATCTCTCTCTCTGTCTATTTCTTTCTCTTTCTCTCAAAAGGCTTAGCATATCTCTCTCTCTAAAAGGACCCAAACATCTCTCTCCATCTCTCTCTCTTTCTCTCTCTCACTCTCTCTGTCTCTCTCTCCAAGGAGAATATATACTCTTCCTCACTCTCTCTCTCTCTCAAAGGGCCTAGGATCCCTCTCTCTCTCTGTCTGTCTCTCTCTCCGTCGAAGGAGCCTACCATCTCCATCTCTCTGTATATCTCTCTTTCGCTCAAAGGAGCCTAGGATCTCTCACTCTCCCTCCCCCTCTCTGTCTCAAATGAGCCTAGCATCTCTCTCTATCTCTGTCTCTCTCAGTCTCTTTCTCTCTCTCAAAGAATCCTAGAATATATCTCTCTGTCTCATTCAAAGGATACCTGCATCTCTCTCTTTCTCTCTCTAAGAATCCTAGCAACACTCACTCTCTCTTCAAAGGAGCCTATCATCCCTCCCTCTCTGACAAAATAGCCGAGCAACTCTCTCTCTCTTTCTCTCAAAGGAGACTACCATCTCTCTTTCTCAAAGGAGCTAAGCATCTCTCTCTCTGTCTCTCTCTCTCATACCTAGGAGCATATATTCCCTCTCTCTCCCTCTCACTCTCAAAGGAGACTCTGATCCCTCTCTCACTGTCTCTCTTTCTCTAAAAGGAACCCAGCATCTCTCTGTCTCTCTAGCTCTCCTCTTTCTCTCAAAGGAGCCTAGCATATCTCTTTCTCTCTCAAAGGAGCCTAGTATCTCTCTCTCTCTCTCAGAAAGGAGCCTCAGAGCTCTCTCGCTTTCTCTCTCAAAGGAGACAAGCATCTATCTATCTATCTCTCTCTCAAAGGACTCTACAACTCTCTCTATCTCTGTCTCTCTCTAAGAAGCTTAGAAACTCTCTCTCTCACTCAAAGGAGCCCAGCATATCTTTGTCTCTCTATCTATCTCTATTTCTCTCATAGGAGTCTAGAATCTTTACGTCTCCGTCTCTCTCTCTCAAATGAGCCTCGCGGCACTCTCTCTCTCTCCCTCTCTCTCTCTCTCTCTCTCTCTCTCTCTCTCTCCGAGGAGAAAATCGTCTATATTTCTCTCTCTCTCAATCGAACCTAGGTTCCGTATCTCTCTATCCTCTCTCTCTTAAAGTAGAATAGCATACAACTCACTTTGTGTCTCTCTGCTTTCTATCAAAGGATCCCAGCATCTCTCTCTCTCTCTCTCTCTGTCCATTTTTCTCTCTCAAAGGAGCATAGCATCTCTCTCTCTCTCCAAGAATTCTAGCATATCTCTCTTGCTCTCTCTCTCTGTTTAAGAAGTCTAGTTTCTCTCTCTCTCAAAGGAGCATAGCAACTCTCTGTCTCTCTATCTCTCCACTTTCTCTCAAAGGAGCCTGGAATCACTCTCTCATTCTCAAAGGAGACTAGAATCCCTCTCTCTGTCTCTCTCTCTCTCTCTAAGGAGCCTAGCATGTATCTCTCTCACTCTCAAGTTCACAGGAGCCTAGCAATTCTCTCTATCCTCTCTCCCTCAGTCTCCCTCAAAGGAGCCTAGCATCTCTCTCTCTATCTCCTTCTTTCTCTTTCTCTCAAAAAGCATATCATATCTCTCTCTCTAAAAGGTCCCAAACAACTCTCTCTCCCTCTCTCTCTCTGCCTCTCTCTCTCTCTCTCTCTCTCTCTCTCTCTCTCTCTCTCTCTCTCTAAGGAGCTTAGCATGTATCTCCCTCACTCTCTCTTTCACAGGAGCCTAGCATCTCTCTCTTTCCTCTCTCACTCTGTCTCTCTCAATGGAACCTAGCATCTCTCTCTCTGTCTATTTTTTTCTCTTTCTCTCAAAAGACTTAGCATATCTCTCTCTCTAAAAGGACCCAAACATCTCTCTCCATCTCTCTCTCTTTCACTCTCTCACTCTCACCCTCTCTCTCTCCAAGGAGAATATATTCTCTTCCTCACTCTATCTCTCTCTCAAAGGGCCTAGGATCCCTTTCTCTCTCTGTCTGTCTCTCTCTCCGTCGAAGGATCCTACCATCTCCATCTCTCTGTATATCTCTCTTTCGCTCAAAGGAGCCTAGAATCTCTCACTCTCCCTCCCTCTCTCTTTCTCAAATGAGCCTAGCATCTCTCTCAATCTCTCTCTCTTTCAGTCTCTTTCTCTCTCTCAAAGAATCCTAGAATATATCTCTCTGTCTCATTCAAAGGATTCTAGCATCTCTCTCTTTCTCTCTCTAAGAATCCTAGCAACACTCACTCTCTTTTCAAAGGAGCCTATCATCCCTCCCTCTCTGACAAAATAGCCTAGCAACTCTCTCTCTTTCTCTCAAAGGAGACTACCATCTCTCTTTCTCAAAGGAGCTAAGCATCTCTCTCTCTGTCTCTCTCTCTCATACCTAGGAGCATATATTCTCTCTCTCTCCCTCCCTCTCTCAAAGGAGCCTCTGATCCCTCTCTCACTGTCTCTCTTTCTCTAAAAGGAACCCAGCATCTCTCTGTCTCTCTAGTCTCCTCTTTCTCTCAAAGGAGCCTAGTATCTCTCTCTCTCTCAGAAAGGAGCCTCCGAGCTCTCTCGCTGTCTCTCTCAAAGGAGACAAGCATCTATCTATCTATCAATCTCAATGGAATCTAGCATCTCTCTCTATCTCTGTCTCTCTATAAGAAGCTTAGAAACTCTCTCTCTCACTCAAAGGAGACCAGCATATCTTTGTCTCTCTATCTATCTCTATTTCTCTCATAGGATTCGAGAATCTTTACGTCTCCGTCTCTCTCTCTCAAAGGAGCCTCGCGGCACTCTCTCTCTCTCCCTCTCTCTCTCTCTCTCTCCCTCTCTCTCCCAGGAGAAAATCGTCTATATTTCTCTCTCTCTCAATCGAACCTAGGTTCCCTAGCTCTCTGTCCTCTCTCTCTTAAAGTAGAATAGCATACAACTCTCTTTGTGTCTCTCCGCTTTCTATCAAAGGATCCCAGCATCTCTCTCTCTCTCTCTGTCCCTCTTTCTCTCTCAAAGGAGCATAGCATCTCTCTCTCTCTCCAAGGATTCTAGCATATCTCTCTTGCTCCTTCTCTCAGTTTAAGAAGACTAGTTTCTCTCTCTTTCAAAGGAGCATAGCAACTCTCTGTCTCTCTATATCTCCACTTTCTCTCAAAGGAGCCTAGAATCTCTCTCTCATTCTCAAAGGAGACTAGAATCCCTCTCTCTATCTATCTCTCTCTAAGGAGCCTAGCATGTATCTCTCTCACTCTCTCGTTCACAGGAGCCTAGCATTTCTCTCTTTCCTCTCTCCCTCAGTCTCCATCAAAGGAGCCTAGCTTCTCTCTCTCTGTCTCCTTCTTTCTCTTTCTCTCAAAAAGCTTACCATATATCTCTCTCTAAAAGGACCCAAACAACTCTCTCTCCTTCTCTCTCTCTGCCTCTCTCTCTCACTCTCTCTCTCTCTCTCTCTAAGGAGAATAACATGTATCTCCCTCACTCTCTCTTTCACAGGAGACTAGCATCTCTCTCTTTCCTCTCTCCCTCAGTCTCTCTCAATGGAACCTAGCATCTCTCTCTCTGTCTATTTCTTTCTCATTCTCTCAAAAGGCTTAGCATATCTCTCTCTCTAAAAGGACCCAAACATCTCTCTCCATCTCTCTCTCTTTCTCTCTCTCACTCTCTCCCTCTCTCTCTCCAAGGAGAATATATCCTCTCCCTCACACTCTCTCTCTCAAAGGGCCTAGGATCCCTCTCTCTCTCTGTCTGTCTCTCTCTCCGTCGAAGGAGCCTACCATCGCTATCTCTCTGTATATCTCTCTTTCGCTCAAAGGAGCCTAGAATCTCTCACTCTCCCTCCCTCACTCTGTCTCAAATGAGCCTAGCATCTCTCTCTATCTCTGTCTCTCTCTCAAAGAATCCTAGAATATATCTCTCTGTCTCATTCAACGGATTCTAGCATCTCTCTCTTTCTCTCTCTAAGAATCCTAACATCACTCACTCTCTCTTCAAAGGAGCCTTTCATCCCTCCCTCTCTGACAAAATAACCGAGCAACTCTCTCTCTCTTTCTCTCAAAGGAGACTACCATCTCTCTTTCTCAAAGGAGCTAAGCATCTCTCTCTCTGTCTCTCTCTCTCATACCTAGGAGCATATATTCTCTCTCTCTCCCTCTCTCTCTCAAAGGAGCCTCTAATCCCTCTCTCACTGTCTCTCTTTCTCTAAAAGGAACCCAGCATCTCTCTGTCTCTGTAGCTCTCCTCTTTCTCTCAAAGGAGCCTAGCATATCTCTTTCTCTCTCAAAGGAGCCTAGTATCTCTCTCTCTCTCAGAAAGGAGTCTCAGAGCTCTCTCGCTGTCTCTCTCAAAGGAGACAAGCATCTATCTCTCTCCCTCTCAAAGGAATCTAGCATCTCTCTCTTTCTCTGTCTCTCTCTAAGAAGCTTAGAAACTCTCTCTCTCACTCAAAGGAGCCCAGCATATCTTTGTCTCTCTATCTATCTCTATTTCTCTCATAGGAGTCTAGAATCTTTACGTCTCCGTCTCTCTCTCTCAAAGGAGCCTCGCGGCACTCTCTCTCTCTCCCTCTCTCTCCCTCCCTCTCTCTCTCTCTCTCTCTCTCCCCGAGGAGAAAATCGTCTATATTTCTCTCTCTCTCAATCTAACCTAGGTTCCCTATCTCTCTATCCTCTCTCTCTTAAAGTAGAATAGCATACAACTCTCTTTGTGTCTCACTGCTTTCTATCAAAGGATCCCAGCATCTCTCTCTCTCTCTCTCTCTCTCTCTCTCTGTCCCTTTTTCTCTCTCAAATGAGCATTGCATCTCTCTCTCTCTCCAAGAATTCTAGCATATCTCTCTTGCTCTCTCTCTCTGTTTAAGAAGTCTAGATTCTCTCTCTCTCAAAGGAGCATAGCAACTCTCTGTCTCTCTATCTCTCCACTTTCTCTCAAAGGAGCCTAGAATCACTCTCTCATTCTCAAAGGAGACTAGAATCCCTCTCTCTATCTATCTCTCTCTAAGGAGCCTAGCATGTATCTCTCTCACTCTCTCGTTCACAGGAGCCTAGCATTTCTCTCTTTCCTCTCTCCCTCAGTCTCCATCAAAGGAGCCTAGCTTCACTCTCTCTGTCTCCTTCTTTCTCTTTCTCTCAAAAAGCTTATCATATATCTCTCTCTAAAAGGACCCAAACAACTCTCTCTCCTTCTCTCTCTCTGCCTCTCTCTCTCTCTCTCTCTAAGGAGAATAACAATATATCTCCCTCACTCTCTCTTTCACAGGAGACTAGCATCTCTCTCTTTCCTCTCTCCCTCAGTCTCTTTCAATGGAACCTAGCATCTCTCTCTCTGTCTATTTCTTTCTCATTCTCTCAAAAGGCTTAGCATATCTCTCTCTCTAAAAGGACCCAAACATCTCTCTCCATCTCTCTCTCTTTCTCTCTCTCACTCTCTCTCTCTCTCTCTCCAAGGAGAATATATTCTCTCCCTCACACTCTCTCTCTCAAAGGGCCTAGGATCCCTCTTTCTCTCTGTCTGTCTCTCTCTCCGTCGAAGGAGCCTACCATCGCTATCTCTCTGTATATCTCTCTTTCGCTCAAAGGAGCCTAGAATCTCTCACTCTCCCTCCCTCACTCTGTCTCAAATGAGCCTAGCATCTCTCTCTATCTCTGTCTCTCTCAGTCTCTTTCTCTCTCTCAAAGAATCCTAGAATATATCTCTCTGTCTCATTCAAAGGATTCTAGCATCTCTCTCTTTGTCTCTCTAAGAATCCTAGCATCACTCACTCTCTCTTCAAAGGAGCCTATCATCCCTCCCTCTCTGACAAAATAGCCGAGCAACTCTCTCTCTCTTTCTCTCAAAGGAGACTACCATCTCTCTTTCTCAAAGGAGCTAAGCATCTCTCTCTCTGTCTCTCTCTCTCATACCTAGGAGCATATATTCTCTCTCTCACCCTCTCTCTCTCAAAGGAGCCTCTGATCCCTCTCTCACTGTCTCTCTTTCTCTAAAAGGAACCCAGCATCTCTCTGTCTCTCTAGCACTCCTCATTCTCTCAAAAGAGCTAGGCATATCTTTCTCTCTCAAAGGAGAATAGTATCTCTCTCTCTCACAATAAAGGAGCCTCAGAGCTCTCTCGCTGTCCCTCTCAAAGGAGACATGCATCTATCTATCTCCCTCTCTCAAAGGAATTTAGCATGTCTCTCTGTCTCTGTCTCTCTCGAAGAAGATTAGAAACTCTCTCTCTCACTCAAAGGAGCCCAGCATATCTTTGTCTCTCTATCTATCTCTATTTCTCTCATAGGAGTCTAGAATCTTTACGTCTCCGTCTCTCTCTCTCAAAGGAGCCTCGCGGCACTCTCTCTCTCTCTCCGTCTCTCTCTCTCCCTCTCTCTCCGAGGAGAAAATCGTCTATATTTCTCTCTCTCTCAATCGAACCTAGGTTCCCTATCTCTCTGTCCTCTCTCTCTTAAAGTAGAATAGCATACAACTCTCTTTGTGTCTCTCCGCTTTCTATCAAAGGATCCCAGCATCTCTCTCTCTCTCTCTCTGTCCCTCTTTCTCTCTCAAAGGAGCATAGCATCTCTCTCTCTCCAAGAATTCTAGCATATCTCTCTTTCACTCTCTCAGTTTAAGAAGACTAGTTTCTCTCTCTTTCAAAGGAGCATAGCATCTCTCTGTCTCTCTATATCTCCACTTTCTCTCAAACGAGCCTAGAATCTCTCTCTCATTCTCAAAGGAGACTAGAATCCCTCTATCTATCTATCTCTCTCTAAGGAGCCTAGCATGTATCTCTCTCACTCTCTCGTTCACAGGAGCCTAGCATTTCTCTCTTTCCTCTCTCCCTCAGTCTCCATCAAAGGAGCCTAGCTTCACTCTCTCTGTCTCCTTCTTTCTCTTTCTCTCAAAAAGCTTATCATACATCTCTCTCTAAAAGGACCCAAACAACTCTCTCTCCTTCTCTCTCTCTGCCTCTCTCTCTCAATCTCTCTCTCTCTCTCTCTCTCTAAGGAGAATAACATGTATCTCCCTCACTCTCTCTTTCACAGGAGACTAGCATCTCTCTCTTTCCTCTCTCCCTCAGTCTCTTTCAATGGAACCTAGCATCTCTCTCTCTGTCTATTTCTTTCTCATTCTCTCAAAAGGCTTAGCATATCTCTCTCTCTAAAAGGACCCAAACATCTCTCTCCATCTCTCTCTCTTTCTCTCTCTCACACTCTCCCTCTCTCTCTCCAAGGAGAATATATTCTCTCCCTCACTCTCTCTCTCTCAAAGGGCCTAGGATCCCTCTCTCTCTCTGTCTGTCTCTCTCTCCGTCGAAGGCGCCTACCATCGCTATCTCTCTGTATATCTCTCTTTCGCTCAAAGGAGCCTAGAATCTCTCACTCTCCCTCCCTCTCTCTGTCTCAAATGAGCCTAGCATCTCTCTCTATCTCTGTATCTCTCAGTCTCTTTCTCTCTCTCAATGAATCCTAGAATATATCTCTCTGTCTCATTCAAAGATTCTAGCATCACTCTCTTTCTCCCTCTAAGAATCCTAGCATCACTCACTCTCTCTTCAAAGGAGCCTATCATCCCTCCCTCTCTGACAAAATAGCCGAGCAACTCTCTCTCTCTTTCTCTCAAAGGAGACTACCATCTCTCTTTCTCAAAGGAGCGAAGCATCTCTCTCTCTGTCTCTCTCTCTCATACCTAGGAGCATATATTCTCTCTCACTCCCTCTCTCTCTCAAAGGAGCCTCTAATCCCTCTCTCACTGTCTCTCTTTCTCTAAAAGGAACCAAGCATCTCTCTGTCTCTCTAGCTCTCCTCTTTCTCTCAAAGGAGCCTAGCATATCTCTTTCTCTCTCAAAGGAGCCTAGTATCTCTCTCTCTCTCAGAAAGGAGCCTCCGAGCTCTCTCGCTGTCTCTCTCAAAGGAGACCAGCATCTATCTATCTCTCTCTCTCAAAGGATTCTAGCATCTCTCTCTATCTCTGTCTCTCTCTAAGAAGCTTAGAAACTCTCTCTCTCACTCAAAGGAGCCCAGCATATCTTTGTCTCTCTATCTATCTCTATTTCTCTCATAGGAGTCTAGAATCTTTACGTCTCCGTCTCTCTCTCTCAAAGGAGCCTCGCGGCACTCTCTCTCTCCCTCTCTCTCTCTCTCTCTCTCTCTCCGAAGAGAAAATCGTCTATATTTCTCTCTCTCTCAATCGAACCTAGGTTCCCTATCTCTCTATCCTCTCTCTCTTAAAGTAGAATAGCATACAACTCTCTTTGTGTCTCTCTGCTTTCTATCAAAGGATCCCAGCATCTCTCTCTCTCTCTCTGTCCCTTTTTTTCTCTCAAAGGAGCATAGCATCCCTCTCTTTCTCCAAGAATTCTAGCATATCTCTCTTGCTCTCTCTCACTGTTTAAGAAGGCTAGTTTCTCTCTCTCTCAAAGGAGCATAGCAACTCTCTGTCTCTCTATCTCTCCACTTTCTCTCAAAGGAGCCTAGAATCACTCTCTCATTCTCAAAGGAGACTAGAATCCCTCTCTCTATCTCTCTCTCTCTCTAAGGAGCCTAGCATGTATCTCTCTCACTCTCAAGTTCACAGGAGCCTAGCAATTCTCTCTTTCCTCTCTCCCTCAGTCTCCCTCAAAGGAGCCTAGCATCTCTCTCTCTATCTACTTCTTTCTCTTTCTCTCAAAAAGCTAATCATATCTCTCTCTCTAAAAGGTCCCAATCAATTCTCTCTACCTCTCTCTCTGCGTCTCTCTCTCTCTCTCTCTCTTTCTCTAAGGAGCCTAGCATGTATCTCCCTCACTCTCTCTTTCACAGGAGCCTAGCATCTCTCTCTTTCCTCTCTCCCTCTGTCTCTCTCAATGGAACCTAGCATCTCTCTCTCTGTCTATTTCTTTCTCTTTCTCTCAAAAGGCTTAGCATATCTCTCTCTCTAAAAGGACCCAAACATCTCTCTCCATCTCTCTCTCTTTCACTCTCTCACTCTCTCCCTCTCTCTCTCCAAGGAGAATATATTCTCTTCCTCACTCTCTCTCTCTCTCAAAGGGCCTAGGATCCCTCTCTCTCTCTGTCTGTCTCTCTCTCCGTCGAAGGAGCCTACCATCTCCATCTCTCTGTATATCTCTCTTTCGCTCAAAGGAGCCTAGGATCTCTCACTCTCCCTCCCCCTCTCTGTCTCAAATGAGCCTAGCATCTCTCTCTATCTCTGTCTCTCTCAGTCTCTTTCTCTCTCTCAAAGAATCCTAGAATATATCTCTCTGTCTCATTCAAAGGATACCTGCATCTCTCTCTTTCTCTCTCTAAGAATCCTAGCAACACTCACTCTCTCTTCAAAGGAGCCTATCATCCCTCCCTCTCTGACAAAATAGCCGAGCAACTCTCTCTCTCTTTCTCTCAAAGGAGACTACCATCTCTCTTTCTCAAAGGAGCTAAGCATCTCTCTCTCTGTCTCTCTCTCTCATACCTAGGAGCATATATTCCCTCTCTCTCCCTCTCACTCTCAAAGGAGACTCTGATCCCTCTCTCACTGTCTCTCTTTCTCTAAAAGGAACCCAGCATCTCTCTGTCTCTCTAGCTCTCCTCTTTCTCTCAAAGGAGCCTAGCATATCTCTTTCTCTCTCAAAGGAGCCTAGTATCTCTCTCTCTCTCTCAGAAAGGAGCCTCAGAGCTCTCTCGCTTTCTCTCTCAAAGGAGACAAGCATCTATCTATCTATCTCTCTCTCAAAGGACTCTACAACTCTCTCTATCTCTGTCTCTCTCTAAGAAGCTTAGAAACTCTCTCTCTCACTCAAAGGAGCCCAGCATATCTTTGTCTCTCTATCTATCTCTATTTCTCTCATAGGAGTCTAGAATCTTTACGTCTCCGTCTCTCTCTCTCAAATGAGCCTCGCGGCACTCTCTCTCTCTCCCTCTCTCTCTCTCTCTCTCTCTCTCTCTCTCTCTCCGAGGAGAAAATCGTCTATATTTCTCTCTCTCTCAATCGAACCTAGGTTCCGTATCTCTCTATCCTCTCTCTCTTAAAGTAGAATAGCATACAACTCACTTTGTGTCTCTCTGCTTTCTATCAAAGGATCCCAGCATCTCTCTCTCTCTCTCTCTCTGTCCATTTTTCTCTCTCAAAGGAGCATAGCATCTCTCTCTCTCTCCAAGAATTCTAGCATATCTCTCTTGCTCTCTCTCTCTGTTTAAGAAGTCTAGTTTCTCTCTCTCTCAAAGGAGCATAGCAACTCTCTGTCTCTCTATCTCTCCACTTTCTCTCAAAGGAGCCTGGAATCACTCTCTCATTCTCAAAGGAGACTAGAATCCCTCTCTCTGTCTCTCTCTCTCTCTCTAAGGAGCCTAGCATGTATCTCTCTCACTCTCAAGTTCACAGGAGCCTAGCAATTCTCTCTATCCTCTCTCCCTCAGTCTCCCTCAAAGGAGCCTAGCATCTCTCTCTCTATCTCCTTCTTTCTCTTTCTCTCAAAAAGCATATCATATCTCTCTCTCTAAAAGGTCCCAAACAACTCTCTCTCCCTCTCTCTCTCTGCCTCTCTCTCTCTCTCTCTCTCTCTCTCTCTCTCTCTCTCTCTCTAAGGAGCTTAGCATGTATCTCCCTCACTCTCTCTTTCACAGGAGCCTAGCATCTCTCTCTTTCCTCTCTCACTCTGTCTCTCTCAATGGAACCTAGCATCTCTCTCTCTGTCTATTTTTTTCTCTTTCTCTCAAAAGACTTAGCATATCTCTCTCTCTAAAAGGACCCAAACATCTCTCTCCATCTCTCTCTCTTTCACTCTCTCACTCTCACCCTCTCTCTCTCCAAGGAGAATATATTCTCTTCCTCACTCTATCTCTCTCTCAAAGGGCCTAGGATCCCTTTCTCTCTCTGTCTGTCTCTCTCTCCGTCGAAGGATCCTACCATCTCCATCTCTCTGTATATCTCTCTTTCGCTCAAAGGAGCCTAGAATCTCTCACTCTCCCTCCCTCTCTCTTTCTCAAATGAGCCTAGCATCTCTCTCAATCTCTCTCTCTTTCAGTCTCTTTCTCTCTCTCAAAGAATCCTAGAATATATCTCTCTGTCTCATTCAAAGGATTCTAGCATCTCTCTCTTTCTCTCTCTAAGAATCCTAGCAACACTCACTCTCTTTTCAAAGGAGCCTATCATCCCTCCCTCTCTGACAAAATAGCCTAGCAACTCTCTCTCTTTCTCTCAAAGGAGACTACCATCTCTCTTTCTCAAAGGAGCTAAGCATCTCTCTCTCTGTCTCTCTCTCTCATACCTAGGAGCATATATTCTCTCTCTCTCCCTCCCTCTCTCAAAGGAGCCTCTGATCCCTCTCTCACTGTCTCTCTTTCTCTAAAAGGAACCCAGCATCTCTCTGTCTCTCTAGTCTCCTCTTTCTCTCAAAGGAGCCTAGTATCTCTCTCTCTCTCAGAAAGGAGCCTCCGAGCTCTCTCGCTGTCTCTCTCAAAGGAGACAAGCATCTATCTATCTATCAATCTCAATGGAATCTAGCATCTCTCTCTATCTCTGTCTCTCTATAAGAAGCTTAGAAACTCTCTCTCTCACTCAAAGGAGACCAGCATATCTTTGTCTCTCTATCTATCTCTATTTCTCTCATAGGATTCGAGAATCTTTACGTCTCCGTCTCTCTCTCTCAAAGGAGCCTCGCGGCACTCTCTCTCTCTCCCTCTCTCTCTCTCTCTCTCCCTCTCTCTCCCAGGAGAAAATCGTCTATATTTCTCTCTCTCTCAATCGAACCTAGGTTCCCTAGCTCTCTGTCCTCTCTCTCTTAAAGTAGAATAGCATACAACTCTCTTTGTGTCTCTCCGCTTTCTATCAAAGGATCCCAGCATCTCTCTCTCTCTCTCTGTCCCTCTTTCTCTCTCAAAGGAGCATAGCATCTCTCTCTCTCTCCAAGGATTCTAGCATATCTCTCTTGCTCCTTCTCTCAGTTTAAGAAGACTAGTTTCTCTCTCTTTCAAAGGAGCATAGCAACTCTCTGTCTCTCTATATCTCCACTTTCTCTCAAAGGAGCCTAGAATCTCTCTCTCATTCTCAAAGGAGACTAGAATCCCTCTCTCTATCTATCTCTCTCTAAGGAGCCTAGCATGTATCTCTCTCACTCTCTCGTTCACAGGAGCCTAGCATTTCTCTCTTTCCTCTCTCCCTCAGTCTCCATCAAAGGAGCCTAGCTTCTCTCTCTCTGTCTCCTTCTTTCTCTTTCTCTCAAAAAGCTTACCATATATCTCTCTCTAAAAGGACCCAAACAACTCTCTCTCCTTCTCTCTCTCTGCCTCTCTCTCTCACTCTCTCTCTCTCTCTCTCTAAGGAGAATAACATGTATCTCCCTCACTCTCTCTTTCACAGGAGACTAGCATCTCTCTCTTTCCTCTCTCCCTCAGTCTCTCTCAATGGAACCTAGCATCTCTCTCTCTGTCTATTTCTTTCTCATTCTCTCAAAAGGCTTAGCATATCTCTCTCTCTAAAAGGACCCAAACATCTCTCTCCATCTCTCTCTCTTTCTCTCTCTCACTCTCTCCCTCTCTCTCTCCAAGGAGAATATATCCTCTCCCTCACACTCTCTCTCTCAAAGGGCCTAGGATCCCTCTCTCTCTCTGTCTGTCTCTCTCTCCGTCGAAGGAGCCTACCATCGCTATCTCTCTGTATATCTCTCTTTCGCTCAAAGGAGCCTAGAATCTCTCACTCTCCCTCCCTCACTCTGTCTCAAATGAGCCTAGCATCTCTCTCTATCTCTGTCTCTCTCTCAAAGAATCCTAGAATATATCTCTCTGTCTCATTCAACGGATTCTAGCATCTCTCTCTTTCTCTCTCTAAGAATCCTAACATCACTCACTCTCTCTTCAAAGGAGCCTTTCATCCCTCCCTCTCTGACAAAATAACCGAGCAACTCTCTCTCTCTTTCTCTCAAAGGAGACTACCATCTCTCTTTCTCAAAGGAGCTAAGCATCTCTCTCTCTGTCTCTCTCTCTCATACCTAGGAGCATATATTCTCTCTCTCTCCCTCTCTCTCTCAAAGGAGCCTCTAATCCCTCTCTCACTGTCTCTCTTTCTCTAAAAGGAACCCAGCATCTCTCTGTCTCTGTAGCTCTCCTCTTTCTCTCAAAGGAGCCTAGCATATCTCTTTCTCTCTCAAAGGAGCCTAGTATCTCTCTCTCTCTCAGAAAGGAGTCTCAGAGCTCTCTCGCTGTCTCTCTCAAAGGAGACAAGCATCTATCTCTCTCCCTCTCAAAGGAATCTAGCATCTCTCTCTTTCTCTGTCTCTCTCTAAGAAGCTTAGAAACTCTCTCTCTCACTCAAAGGAGCCCAGCATATCTTTGTCTCTCTATCTATCTCTATTTCTCTCATAGGAGTCTAGAATCTTTACGTCTCCGTCTCTCTCTCTCAAAGGAGCCTCGCGGCACTCTCTCTCTCTCCCTCTCTCTCCCTCCCTCTCTCTCTCTCTCTCTCTCTCCCCGAGGAGAAAATCGTCTATATTTCTCTCTCTCTCAATCTAACCTAGGTTCCCTATCTCTCTATCCTCTCTCTCTTAAAGTAGAATAGCATACAACTCTCTTTGTGTCTCACTGCTTTCTATCAAAGGATCCCAGCATCTCTCTCTCTCTCTCTCTCTCTCTCTCTCTCTGTCCCTTTTTCTCTCTCAAATGAGCATTGCATCTCTCTCTCTCTCCAAGAATTCTAGCATATCTCTCTTGCTCTCTCTCTCTGTTTAAGAAGTCTAGATTCTCTCTCTCTCAAAGGAGCATAGCAACTCTCTGTCTCTCTATCTCTCCACTTTCTCTCAAAGGAGCCTAGAATCACTCTCTCATTCTCAAAGGAGACTAGAATCCCTCTCTCTATCTATCTCTCTCTAAGGAGCCTAGCATGTATCTCTCTCACTCTCTCGTTCACAGGAGCCTAGCATTTCTCTCTTTCCTCTCTCCCTCAGTCTCCATCAAAGGAGCCTAGCTTCACTCTCTCTGTCTCCTTCTTTCTCTTTCTCTCAAAAAGCTTATCATATATCTCTCTCTAAAAGGACCCAAACAACTCTCTCTCCTTCTCTCTCTCTGCCTCTCTCTCTCTCTCTCTCTAAGGAGAATAACAATATATCTCCCTCACTCTCTCTTTCACAGGAGACTAGCATCTCTCTCTTTCCTCTCTCCCTCAGTCTCTTTCAATGGAACCTAGCATCTCTCTCTCTGTCTATTTCTTTCTCATTCTCTCAAAAGGCTTAGCATATCTCTCTCTCTAAAAGGACCCAAACATCTCTCTCCATCTCTCTCTCTTTCTCTCTCTCACTCTCTCTCTCTCTCTCTCCAAGGAGAATATATTCTCTCCCTCACACTCTCTCTCTCAAAGGGCCTAGGATCCCTCTTTCTCTCTGTCTGTCTCTCTCTCCGTCGAAGGAGCCTACCATCGCTATCTCTCTGTATATCTCTCTTTCGCTCAAAGGAGCCTAGAATCTCTCACTCTCCCTCCCTCACTCTGTCTCAAATGAGCCTAGCATCTCTCTCTATCTCTGTCTCTCTCAGTCTCTTTCTCTCTCTCAAAGAATCCTAGAATATATCTCTCTGTCTCATTCAAAGGATTCTAGCATCTCTCTCTTTGTCTCTCTAAGAATCCTAGCATCACTCACTCTCTCTTCAAAGGAGCCTATCATCCCTCCCTCTCTGACAAAATAGCCGAGCAACTCTCTCTCTCTTTCTCTCAAAGGAGACTACCATCTCTCTTTCTCAAAGGAGCTAAGCATCTCTCTCTCTGTCTCTCTCTCTCATACCTAGGAGCATATATTCTCTCTCTCACCCTCTCTCTCTCAAAGGAGCCTCTGATCCCTCTCTCACTGTCTCTCTTTCTCTAAAAGGAACCCAGCATCTCTCTGTCTCTCTAGCACTCCTCATTCTCTCAAAGGAGCTAGGCATATCTTTCTCTCTCAAAGGAGAATAGTATCTCTCTCTCTCACAATAAAGGAGCCTCAGAGCTCTCTCGCTGTCCCTCTCAAAGGAGACATGCATCTATCTATCTCCCTCTCTCAAAGGAATTTAGCATGTCTCTCTGTCTCTGTCTCTCTCGAAGAAGATTAGAAACTCTCTCTCTCACTCAAAGGAGCCCAGCATATCTTTGTCTCTCTATCTATCTCTATTTCTCTCATAGGAGTCTAGAATCTTTACGTCTCCGTTTCTCTCTCTCAAAGGAGCCTCGCGGCACTCTCTCTCTCTCTCCGTCTCTCTCTCTCCCTCTCTCTCCGAGGAGAAAATCGTCTATATTTCTCTCTCTCTCAATCGAACCTAGGTTCCCTATCTCTCTGTCCTCTCTCTCTTAAAGTAGAATAGCATACAACTCTCTTTGTGTCTCTCCGCTTTCTATCAAAGGATCCCAGCATCTCTCTCTCTCTCTCTCTGTCCCTCTTTCTCTCTCAAAGGAGCATAGCATCTCTCTCTCTCCAAGAATTCTAGCATATCTCTCTTTCACTCTCTCAGTTTAAGAAGACTAGTTTCTCTCTCTTTCAAAGGAGCATAGCATCTCTCTGTCTCTCTATATCTCCACTTTCTCTCAAACGAGCCTAGAATCTCTCTCTCATTCTCAAAGGAGACTAGAATCCCTCTATCTATCTATCTCTCTCTAAGGAGCCTAGCATGTATCTCTCTCACTCTCTCGTTCACAGGAGCCTAGCATTTCTCTCTTTCCTCTCTCCCTCAGTCTCCATCAAAGGAGCCTAGCTTCACTCTCTCTGTCTCCTTCTTTCTCTTTCTCTCAAAAAGCTTATCATACATCTCTCTCTAAAAGGACCCAAACAACTCTCTCTCCTTCTCTCTCTCTGCCTCTCTCTCTCAATCTCTCTCTCTCTCTCTCTCTCTCTCTCTAAGGAGAATAACATGTATCTCCCTCACTCTCTCTTTCACAGGAGACTAGCATCTCTCTCTTTCCTCTCTCCCTCAGTCTCTTTCAATGGAACCTAGCATCTCTCTCTCTGTCTATTTCTTTCTCATTCTCTCAAAAGGCTTAGCATATCTCTCTCTCTAAAAGGACCCAAACATCTCTCTCCATCTCTCTCTCTTTCTCTCTCTCACACTCTCCCTCTCTCTCTCCAAGGAGAATATATTCTCTCCCTCACTCTCTCTCTCTCAAAGGGCCTAGGATCCCTCTCTCTCTCTGTCTGTCTCTCTCTCCGTCGAAGGCGCCTACCATCGCTATCTCTCTGTATATCTCTCTTTCGCTCAAAGGAGCCTAGAATCTCTCACTCTCCCTCCCTCTCTCTGTCTCAAATGAGCCTAGCATCTCTCTATCTCTGTATCTCTCAGTCTCTTTCTCTCTCTCAATGAATCCTAGAATATATCTCTCTGTCTCATTCAAAGATTCTAGCATCTCTCTCTTTCTCCCTCTAAGAATCCTAGCATCACTCACTCTCACTTCAAAGGAGCCTATCATCCCTCCCTCTCTGACAAAATAGCCGAGCAACTCTCTCTCTCTTTCTCTCAAAGGAGACTACCATCTCTCTTTCTCAAAGGAGCGAAGCATCTCTCTCTCTGTCTCTCTCTCTCATACCTAGGAGCATATATTCTCTCTCACTCCCTCTCTCTCTCAAAGGAGCCTCTAATCCCTCTCTCACTGTCTCTCTTTCTCTAAAAGGAACCAAGCATCTCTCTGTCTCTCTAGCTCTCCTCTTTCTCTCAAAGGAGCCTAGCATATCTCTTTCTCTCTCAAAGGAGCCTAGTATCTCTCTCTCTCTCAGAAAGGAGCCTCCGAGCTCTCTCGCTGTCTCTCTCAAAGGAGACCAGCATCTATCTATCTCTCTCTCTCAAAGGATTCTAGCATCTCTCTCTATCTCTGTCTCTCTCTAAGAAGCTTAGAAACTCTCTCTCTCACTCAAAGGAGCCCAGCATATCTTTGTCTCTCTATCTATCTCTATTTCTCTCATAGGAGTCTAGAATCTTTACGTCTCCGTCTCTCTCTCTCAAAGGAGCCTCGCGGCACTCTCTCTCTCCCTCTCTCTCTCTCTCTCTCTCTCTCCGAAGAGAAAATCGTCTATATTTCTCTCTCTCTCAATCGAACCTAGGTTCCCTATCTCTCTATCCTCTCTCTCTTAAAGTAGAATAGCATACAACTCTCTTTGTGTCTCACTGCTTTCTATCAAAGGATCCCAGCATCTCTCTCTCTCTCTCTCTGTCCCTTTTTTTCCTCTCAAAGGAGCATAGCATCTCTCTCTCTCTCCAAGAATTCTAGCATATCTCTCTTGCTCTCTCTCACTGTTTAAGAAGGCTAGTTTCTCTCTCTCTCAAAGGAGCATAGCAACTCTCTGTCTCTCTATCTCTCCACTTTCTCTCAAAGGAGACTAGAATCACTCTCTCATTCTCAAAGGAGACTAGAATCCCTCTCTCTCTCTATCTCTCTCTCTAAGGAGCCTAGCATGTATCTCTCTCACTCTCAAGTTCACAGGAACCTAGCAATTCTCTTTCCTCTCTCCCTCAGTCTCCCTCAATGGAGCCTAGCATCTCTCTCTCTATCTCCTTCTTTCTCTTTCTCTCAAAAAGCTTATCATATCTCTCTCTCTAAAAGGTCCCAAACAATTCTCTCTACCTCTCTCTCTGCGCCTCTCTCTCTCTCTCTCTCTCTCTTTCTCTAAGGAGCCTAGCATGTATCTCCCTCACTCTCTCTTTCACAGGAGCCTAGCATCCCTCTCTTTCCTCTCTCCCTCTGTCTCTCTCAATGGAACCTAGCATCTCTCTCTCTGTCTATTTCTTTCTCTTTCTCTCAAAAGGCTTAGCATATCTCTCTCTCTAAAAGGACCCAAACATCTCTCTCCATCTCTCTCTCTTTCACTCTCTCACTCTCTCCCTCTCTCTCTCCAAGGAGAATATATTCTCTTCCTCACTCTCTCTCTCTCTCAAAGGGCCTAGGATCCCTCTCTCTCTCTGTCTGTCTCTCTCTCCGTCGAATGAGCCTACAATCTCCATCTCTCTGTATATCTCTCTTTCGCCCAAAGGAGCCTAGAATCTCTCACTCTCCCTCCCTCTCTCTGTCTCAAATGAGCCTAGCATCTCTCTCTATCTCTGTCTCTCTCAGTCTCTTTCTCTCTCTCAAAGAATCCTAGAATATATCTCTCTGTCTCATTCAAAGGATTCTAGCATCTCTCTCTTTCTCTCTCTAAGAATCCTAGCAACACTCACTCTCTCTTCAAAGGAGCCTATCATCCCTCCCTCTCTGACAAAATAGCCGAGCAACTCTCTCTCTCTTTCTCTCAAAGGAGACTACCATCTCTCTTTCTCAAAGGAGCTAAGCATCTCTCTCTCTGTCTCTCTTTCTCATACCTAGGAGCATATATTCTCTCTCTCACCCTCTCTCTCTCAAAGGAGCCTCTAATACCTCTCTCACTGTCTCTCTTTCTCTAAAAGGAACCCAGCATCTCTCTGTCTCTCTAGCACTCCTCCTTCTCTCAAAGGAGCCTAGCATATCTCTTTCCCTCTCAAAGGAGCCTAGTATCTCTCTCTCTCACAGAAAGGAGAATCAGAGCTCTCTCGCTGTCCCTCTCAAAGGAGACAAGCATCTATCTATCTCTCTCTCTCAAAGGAATCTAGCATCTCTCTCTATCTCTGTCTCTCTCTAAGAAGCTTAGAAACTCTCTCTCTCACTCAAAGGAGACCATCATATCTTTGTCTCTCTATCTATCTCTATTTCTCACATAGGATTCTAGAATCTTTACGTCTCCGTCTCTCTCTCTCAAAGGAGCCTCGCGGCACTCTCTCTCTCTCCCTCTCTCTCTCTCTCTCTCCCTCTCTCTCCCAGGAGAAAATCGTCTATATTTCTCTCTCTCTCAATCGAACCTAGGTTCCCTAGCTCTCTGTCCTCTCTCTCTTAAAGTAGAATAGCATACAACTCTCTTTGTGTCTCTCCGCTTTCTATCAAAGGATCCCAGCATCTCTCTCTCTCTCTCTGTCCCTCTTTCTCTCTCAAAGGAGCATAGCATCTCTCTCTCTCTCCAAGGATTCTAGCATATCTCTCTTGCTCCTTCTCTCAGTTTAAGAAGACTAGTTTCTCTCTCTTTCAAAGGAGCATAGCAACTCTCTGTCTCTCTATATCTCCACTTTCTCTCAAAGGAGCCTAGAATCTCTCTCTCATTCTCAAAGGAGACTAGAATCCCTCTCTCTATCTATCTCTCTCTAAGGAGCCTAGCATGTATCTCTCTCACTCTAAAGTTCACAGGAGCCTAGCATTTCTCTCTTTCCTCTCTCCCTCAGTCTCCATCAAAGGAGCCTAGCTTCTCTCTCTCTGTCTCCTTCTTTCTCTTTCTCTCAAAAAGCTTATCATATATCTCTCTCTAAAAGGACCCAAACAACTCTCTCTCCTTCTCTCTCTCTGCCTCTCTCTCTCTCTCTCTCTCTCTCTCTCTCTCTCTCTCTCTCTAAGGAGAATAACATATATCTCCCTCACTCTCTCTTTCACAGGAGACTAGCATCTCTCTCTTTCCTCTCTCCCTCAGTCTCTCTCAATGGATCCTAGCATCTCTCTCTGTCTATTTCTTTCTCATTCTCTCAAAAGGCTTAGCATATCTCTCTCTCTAAAAGGACCCAAACATCTCTCTCCATCTCTCTCTCTTTCTCTCTCTCACTCTCTCCCTCTCTCTCTCCAAGGAGAATATATCCTCTCCCTCACTCTCTCTCTCACAAAGGGCCTAGGATCCCTCTCTCTCTCTGTCTGTCTCTCTCTCCATCGAAGGAGCCTACCATCGCTATCTCTCTGTATATCTCTCTTTCGCTCAAAGGAGCCTAGAATCTCTCACTCTCCCTCCCTCACTCTGTCTCAAATGAGCCTAGCATCTCTCTCTATCTCTGTCTCTCTCAGTCTCTTTCTCTCTCTCAAAGAATCCTAGAATATATCTCTCTGTCTCATTCAAAGGATTCTAGCATCTCTCTCTTTGTCTCTCTAAGAATCCTAGCATCACTCACTCTCTCTTCAAAGGAGCCTATCATCCCTCCCTCTCTGACAAAATAGCCGAGCAACTCTCTCTCTCTTTCTCTCAAAGGAGACTACCATCTCTCTTTCTCAAAGGAGCTAAGCATCTCTCTCTCTGTCTCTCTCTCTCATACCTAGGAGCATATATTCTCTCTCTCTCCTTCTCTCTCTCAAAGGAGCCTCTAATCCCTCTCTCACTGTCTCTCTTTCTCTAAAAGGAACCCAGCATCTCTCTGTCTCTCTAGCTCTCCTCTTTCTCTCAAAGGAGCCTAGCATATCTCTTTCTCTCTCAAAGGAGCCTAGTATCTCTCTCTCTCTCAGAAAGGAGCCTCCGAGCTCTCTCGCTGTCTCTCTCAAAGGAGACAAGCATCTATCTATCTATCTATCTCAAAGGAATCTAGCATCTCTCTCTATCTCTGTCTCTCTCTAAGAAGCTTAGAAACTCTCTCTCTCTCAAAGGAGCCCAGCATATCTTTGTCTCTCTATCTATCTCTATTTCTCTCATAGGAGTCTAGAATCTTTACGTCACCGTCTCTCTCTCTCAAAGGAGCCTCGCGGCACTCTCTCTCTCCCTCTCTCTCTCTCTCTCTCTCTCTCTCTCTCTCTCTCTCTCTCTCTCTCTCCGAGGAGAAAATCGTCTATATTTCTCTCTCTCTCAATCGAACCTAGGTTCCCTATCTCTCTATCCTCTCTCTCTTAAAGTAGAATAGCATACAACTCTCTTTGTGTCTCTCTGCTTTCTATCAAAGGATCCCAGCATCTCTCTCTCTCTCTCTGTCCCTTTTTTTCTCTCAAAGGAGCATAGCATCCCTCTCTTTCTCCAAGAATTCTAGCATATCTCTCTTGCTCTCTCTCACTGTTTAAGAAGGCTAGTTTCTCTCTCTCTCAAAGGAGCATAGCAACTCTCTGTCTCTCTATCTCTCCACTTTCTCTCAAAGGAGCCTAGAATCACTCTCTCATTCTCAAAGGAGACTAGAATCCCTCTCTCTATCTCTCTCTCTCTCTAAGGAGCCTAGCATGTATCTCTCTCACTCTCAAGTTCACAGGAGCCTAGCAATTCTCTCTTTCCTCTCTCCCTCAGTCTCCCTCAAAGGAGCCTAGCATCTCTCTCTCTATCTACTTCTTTCTCTTTCTCTCAAAAAGCTAATCATATCTCTCTCTCTAAAAGGTCCCAATCAATTCTCTCTACCTCTCTCTCTGCGTCTCTCTCTCTCTCTCTCTCTTTCTCTAAGGAGCCTAGCATGTATCTCCCTCACTCTCTCTTTCACAGGAGCCTAGCATCTCTCTCTTTCCTCTCTCCCTCTGTCTCTCTCAATGGAACCTAGCATCTCTCTCTCTGTCTATTTCTTTCTCTTTCTCTCAAAAGGCTTAGCATATCTCTCTCTCTAAAAGGACCCAAACATCTCTCTCCATCTCTCTCTCTTTCACTCTCTCACTCTCTCCCTCTCTCTCTCCAAGGAGAATATATTCTCTTCCTCACTCTCTCTCTCTCTCAAAGGGCCTAGGATCCCTCTCTCTCTCTGTCTGTCTCTCTCTCCGTCGAATGAGCCTACAATCTCCATCTCTCTGTATATCTCTCTTTCGCCCAAAGGAGCCTAGAATCTCTCACTCTCCCTCCCTCTCTCTGTCTCAAATGAGCCTAGCATCTCTCTCTATCTCTGTCTCTCTCAGTCTCTTTCTCTCTCTCAAAGAATCCTAGAATATATCTCTCTGTCTCATTCAAAGGATTCTAGCATCTCTCTCTTTCTCTCTCTAAGAATCCTAGCAACACTCACTCTCTCTTCAAAGGAGCCTATCATCCCTCCCTCTCTGACAAAATAGCCGAGCAACTCTCTCTCTCTTTCTCTCAAAGGAGACTACCATCTCTCTTTCTCAAAGGAGCTAAGCATCTCTCTCTCTGTCTCTCTCATACCTAGGAGCATATATTCTCTCTCTCTCCCTCTCTCTCTCAAAGGAGCCTCTGATCCCTCTCTCACTGTCTCTCTTTCTCTAAAAGGAACCCAGCATCTCTCTGTCTCTCTAGCACTCCTCCTTCTCTCAAAGGAGCTAGGCATATCTTTCTCTCTCAAAGGAGCCTAGTATCTCTCTCTCTCACAGAAAGGAGCCTCAGAGCTCTCTCGCTGTCCCTCTCAAAGGAGACATGCATCTATCTATCTCTCTCTCTCAATGGAATCTAGCATCTCTCTCTATCTCTGTCTCTCTCTAAGAAGCTTAGAAACTCTCTCTCTCACTCAAAGGAGACCAGCATATCTTTGTCTCTCTATCTATCTCTATTTCTCTCATAGGATTCTAGAATCTTTACGTCTCCGTCTCTCTCTCTCAAAGGAGCCTCGCGGCACTCTCTCTCTCTCCCTCTCTCTCTCTCTCTCTCCCTCTCTCTCCGAGGAGAAAATCGTCTATATTTCTCTCTCTCTCAATCGAACCTAGGTTCCCTATCTCTCTGTCCTCTCTCTCTTAAAGTAGAATAGCATACAACTCTCTTTGTGTCTCTCCGCTTTCTATCAAAGGATCAAGGCATCTCTCTCTCTCTCTCTGTCCCTCTTTCTCTCTCAAAGGAGCATAGCATCTCTCTCTCTCTCCAAGGATTCTAGCATATATCTCTTGCTCCTTCTCTCAGTTTAAGAAGACTAGTTTCTCTCTCTTTCAAAGGAGCATAGCAACTCTCTGTCTCTCTATATCTCCACTTTCTCTCAAAGGAGCCTAGAATCTCTCTCTCATTCTCAAAGGAGACTAGAATCCCTCTCTCTATCTATCTCTCTCTAAGGAGCCTAGCATGTATCTCTCTCACTCTCTCGTTCACAGGAGCCTAGCATTTCTCTCTTTCCTCTCTCCCTCAGTCTCCATCAAAGGAGCCTAGCTTCTCTCTCTCTGTCTCCTTCTTTCTCTTTCTCTCAAAAAGCTTATCATATATCTCTCTCTAAAAGGACCCAAACAACTCTCTCTCCTTCTCTCTCTCTCTCTCTCTCTCTCTCTCTCTCTCTCTAAGGAGAATAACATGTATCTCCCTCACTCTCTCTTTCACAGGAGACTAGCATCTCTCTCTTTCCTCTCTCCCTCAGTCTCTCTCAATGGAACCTAGCATCTCTCTCTCTGTCTATTTCTTTCTCATTCTCTCAAAAGGCTTAGCATATCTCTCTCTCTAAAAGGACCCAAACATCTCTCTCCATCTCTCTCTCTTTCTCTCTCTCTCACTCTCTCCCTCTCTCTCTCCAAGGAGAATATATTCTCTCCCTCACTCTCTCTCTCTCAAAGGGCCTAGGATCCCTCTCTCTCTCTGTCTGTCTCTCTCTCCGTCGAAGGAGTCTACCATCGCTATCTCTCTGTATATCTCTCTTTCGCTCAAAGGAGCCTAGAATCTCTCACTCTCCGTCCCTCACTCTGTCTCAAATGAGCCTAGCATCTCTCTCTATCTCTGTCTCTCTCTCAAAGAATCCTAGAATATATCTCTCTGTCTCATTCAAAGGATTCTAGCATCTCTCTCTTTCTCTCTCTAAGAATCCTAGCATCACTCACTCTCTCTTCAAAGGAGCCTTTCATCCCTCCCTCTCTGACAAAATAACCGAGCAACTCTCTCTCTCTTTCTCTCAAAGGAGACTACCATCTCTCTTTCTCAAGGAGCGAAGCATCTCTCTCTCTGTCTCTCTCTCTCATACCTAGGAGCATATATTCTCTCTCTCTCCCTCTCTCTCTCAAAGGAGCCTCTAATACCTCTCTCACTGTCTCTCTCTCTCTAAAAGGAACCCAGCATCTCTCTGTCTCTGTAGCTCTCCTCTTTCTCTCAAAGGAGCCTAGCATATCTCTTTCTCTCTCAAAGGAGCCTAGTATCTCTCTCTCTCTCAGAAAGGAGCCTCAGAGCTCTCTCGCTGTCTCTCTCAAAGGAGACAAGCATCTATCTCTCTCCCTCTCAAAGGAATCTAGCATCTCTCTCTATCTCTGTCTCTCTCTAAGAAGCTTAGAAACTCTCTCTCTCACTCAAAGGAGCCCAGCATATCTTTGTCTCTCTATCTATCTCTATTTCTCTCATAGGAGTCTAGAATCTTTACGTCTCCGTCTCTCTCTCTCAAAGGAGCCTCGCGGCACTCTCTCTCTCTCTCCGTCTCTCTCTCTCCCTCTCTCTCCGAGGAGAAAATCGTCTATATTTCTCTCTCTCTCAATCGAACCTAGGTTCCCTATCTCTCTGTCCTCTCTCTCTTAAAGTAGAATAGCATACAACTCTCTTTGTGTCTCTCCGCTTTCTATCAAAGGATCCCAGCATCTCTCTCTCTCTCTCTCTGTCCCTCTTTCTCTCTCAAAGGAGCATAGCATCTCTCTCTCTCTCCAAGAATTCTAGCATATCTCTCTTGCTCTCTCTCTCAGTTTAAGAAGACTAGTTTCTCTCTCTTTCAAAGGAGCATAGCATCTCTCTGTCTCTCTATATCTCCACTTTCTCTCAAACGAGCCTAGAATCTCTCTCTCATTCTCAAAGGAGACTAGAATCCCTCTCTCTATCTATCTCTCTCTAAGGAGCCTAGCATGTATCTCTCTCACTCTCTCGTTCACAGGAGCCTAGCATTTCTCTCTTTCCTCTCTCCCTCAGTCTCCATCAAAGGAGCCTAGCTTCACTCTCTCTGTCTCCTTCTTTCTCTTTCTCTCAAAAAGCTTATCATATATCTCTCTCTAAAAGGACCCAAACAACGCTCTCTCCTTCTCTCTCTCTGCCTCTCTCTCTCAATCTCTCTATCTCTCTCTCTCTCTCTCTCTCTCTCTCTAAGGAGAATAACATGTATCTCCCTCACTCTCTCTTTCACAGGAGACTAGCATCTCTCTCTTTCCTCTCTCCCTCAGTCTCTTTCAATGGAACCTAGCATCTCTCTCTCTGTCTATTTCTTTCTCATTCTCTCAAAAGGCTTAGCATATCTCTCTCTCTAAAAGGACCCAAACATCTCTCTCCATCTCTCTCTCTTTCTCTCTCTCACTCTCTCCCTCTCTCTCTCCAAGGAGAATATATTCTCTCCCTCACTCTCTCTCTCTCAAAGGGCCTAGGATCCCTCTCTCTCTCTGTCTGTCTCTCTCTCCGTCGAAGGAGCCTACCATCGCTATCTCTCTGTATATCTCTCTTTCGCTCAAAGGAGCCTAGAATCTCTCACTCTCCCTCCCTCTCTCTGTCTCAAATGAGCCTAGCATCTCTCTCTATCTCTGTATCTCTCTGTCTCTTTCTCTCTCTCAAAGAATCCTAGAAAATATCTCTCTGTCTCATTCAAAGGATTCTAGCATCTCTCTCTTTCTCTCTCTAAGAATCCTAGCATCACTCAATCTCTCTTCAAAGGAGCCTATCATCCCTCCCTCTCTGACAAAATAGCCGAGCAACTCTCTCTCTCTTTCTCTGAAAGGAGACTACCATCTCTCTTTCTCAAAGGAGCTAAGCATCTCTCTCTCTGTCTCTCTCTCTCATACCTAGGAGCATATATTCTCTCTCACTCCCTCTCTCTCTCAAAGGAGCCTCTAATCCCTCTCTCACTGTCTCTCTTTCTCTAAAAGGAACCCAGCATCTCTCTGTCTCTCTAGCTCTCCTCTTTCTCTCAAAGGAGCCTAGCATATCTCTTTCTCTCTCAAAGGAGCCTAGTATCTCTCTCTCTCACAGAAAGGAGCCTCCGAGCTCTCTCGCTGTCTCTCTCAAAGGAGACAAGCATCTATCTATCTCTCTCTCAAAGGAATCTAGCATCTCTCTCTATCTCTGTCTCTCTCTAAGAAGATTAGAAACTCTCTCTCTCACTCAAAGGAGCAAAGCATATCTTTGTCTCTCTATCTATCTCTATTTCTCTCATAGGAGTCTAGAATCTTTACGTCTCCGTCTCTCTCAAAGGAGCCTCGCGGCACTCTCTCTCTCTCTCTCTCTCTCTCTCTCTCTCTCTCTCTCTCTCCGAAGAGAAAATCGTCTATATTTCTCTCTCTCTCAATCGAACCTAGGTTCCCTATCTCTCTATCCTCTCTCTCTTAAAGTAGAATAGCATACAACTCTCTTTGTGTCTCTCTGCTTTCTATCAAAGGATGCCAGCATCTCTCTCTCTCTCTGTCCATTTTTTTCCTCTCAAAGGAGCATAGCATCTCTCTCTCTCTCCAAGAATTCTAGCATATCTCTCTTGCTCTCTCTCACTGTTTAAGAAGGCTAGTTTCTCTCTCTCTCAAAGGAGCATAGCAACTCTCTGTCTCTCTATCTCTCCACTTTCTCTCAAAGGAGCCTAGAATCACTCTCTCATTCTCAAAGGAGACTAGAATCCCTCTCTCTATCTATCTCTCTCTCTAAGGAGCCTAGCATGTATCTCTCTCACTCTCAAGTTCACAGGAGCCTAGCAATTCTCTCTTTCCTCTCTCCCTCAGTCTCCCTCAAAGGAGCCTATCATCTCTCTCTCTATCTCCTTCTTTCTCTTTCTCTCAAAAAGCTTATCATATCTCTCTCTCTAAAAGGTCCCAAACAACTCTCTCTCCCTCTCTCTCTCTGCCTCTCTCTCTCTCTCTCTCTCTCTCTCTCTCTCTAAGGAGCCTAGAATGTATCTCCCTCACTCTCTCTTTCACAGGAGCCTAGCATCTCTCTCTTTCCTCTCTCCCTCTGTCTCTCTCAATGGAACCTAGCATCTCTCTCTCTGTCTATTTCTTTCTCTTTCTCCTTTAAAGGCTTAGCATATCTCTCTCTCTAAAAGGACCCAAACATCTCTCTCCATCTCTCTCTCTTTCACTCTCTCACTCTCTCCCTCTCTCTCTCCAAGGAGAATATATTCTCTTCCTCACTCTCTCTCTCTCACAAAGGGCCTAGGATCCCTCTCTCTCTCTGTCTGTCTCTCTCTCCGTCGAAGGAGCCTTCCATCTCCATCTCTCTGTATACCTCTCTTTCGCTCAAAGGAGCCTAGAATCTCTCACTCTCCCTCCCTCTCTCTGTCTCAAATGAGCCTAGCATCTCTCTCTATCTCTGTCTCTCTCAGTCTCTTTCTCTCTCTCAAAGAATCCTAGAATATATCTCTCTGTCTCATTCAAAGGATTCTAGCATCTCTCTCTTTCTCTCTCTAAGAATCCTAGCAACACTCTCTCTCTCTTCAAAGGAGCCTATCATCCCTCCCTCTCTGACAAAATAGCCGAGCAACTCTCTCTCTCTTTCTCTCAAAGGAGACTACCATCTCTCTTTCTCAAAGGAGCTAAGCATCTCTCTCTCTGTCTCTCTCTCTCATACCTAGGAGCATATATTCTCTCTCTCACCGTCTCTCTCTCAAAGGAGCCTCTGATCCCTCTCTCACTGTCTCTCTTTCTCTAAAAGGAACCCAGCATCTCTCTGTCTCTCTAGCACTCCTCCTTCTCTCAAAGGAGCTAGGCATATCTTTCTCTCTCAAAGGAGCCTAGTATCTCTCTCTCTCACAGAAAGGAGCCTCAGAGCTCTCTCTCTGTCCCTCTCAAAGGAGACAAGCATCTATCTATCTCTCTCTCTCAAAGGCATCTAGCATCTCTCTCTATCTCTGTCTCTCTCTAAGAAGCTTAGAAACTCTCTCTCTCACTCAAAGGAGCCCAGCATATCTTTGTCTCTCTATCTATCTCTATTTCTCTCATAGGATTCTAGAATCTTTACGTCTCCGTCTCTCTCTCTCAAAGGAGCCTCGCGGCACTCTCTCTCTCTCCCTCTCTCTCTCTCTCTCTCCCTCTCTCTCCGAGGAGAAAATCGTCTATATTTCTCTCTCTCTCAATCGAACCTAGGTTCCCTATCTCTCTGTCCTCTCTCTCTTAAAGTAGAATAGCATACAACTCTCTTTGTGTCTCTCCGCTTTCTATCAAAGGATCAAGGCATCTCTCTCTCTCTCTCTGTCCCTCTATCTCTCTCAAAGGAGCATAGCATCTCTCTCTCTCTCCAAGGATTCTAGCATATATCTCTTGCTCCTTCTCTCAGTTTAAGAAGACTAGTTTCTCTCTCTTTCAAAGGAGCATAGCAACTCTCTGTCTCTCTATATCTCCACTTTCTCTCAAAGGAGCCTAGAATTTCTCTCTCATTCTCAAAGGAGACTAGAATCCCTCTCTCTATCTATCTCTCTCTAAGGAGCCTAGCATGTATCTCTCTCACTCTCTCGTTCACAGGATCCTAGCATTTCTCTCTTTCCTCTCTCCCTCAGTCTCCATCAAAGGAGCCTAGCTTCTCTCTCTCTGTCTCCTTCTTTCTCTTTCTCTCAAAAAGCTTATCATATATCTCTCTCTAAAAGGACCCAAACAACTCTCTCTCCTTCTCTCTCTCTCTCTCTCTCTCTCTCTCTCTCTCTCTCTCTAAGGAGAATAACATGTATCTCCCTCACTCTCTCTTTCACAGGAGACTAGCATCTCTCTCTTTCCTCTCTCCCTCAGTCTCTCTCAATGGAACCTAGCATCTCTCTCTCTGTCTATTTCTTTCTCATTCTCTCAAAAGGCTTAGCATATCTCTCTCTCTAAAAGGACCCAAACATCTCTCTCCATCTCTCTCTCTTTCTCTCTCTCTCTCACTCTCTCCCTCTCTCTCTCCAAGGAGAATATATTCTCTCCCTCACTCTCTCTCTCTCAAAGGGCCTAGGATCCCTCTCTCTCTCTGTCTGTCTCTCTCTCCGTCGAAGGAGTCTACCATCGCTATCTCTCTGTATATCTCTCTTTCGCTCAAAGGAGCCTAGAATCTCTCACTCTCCGTCCCTCACTCTGTCTCAAATGAGCCTAGCATCTCTCTCTATCTCTGTCTCTCTCTCAAAGAATCCTAGAATATATCTCTCTGTCTCATTCAAAGGATTCTAGCATCTCTCTCTTTCTCTCTCTAAGAATCCTAGCATCACTCACTCTCTCTTCAAAGGAGCCTTTCATCCCTCCCTCTCTGACAAAATAACCGAGCAACTCTCTCTCTCTTTCTCTCAAAGGAGACTACCATCTCTCTTTCTCAAAGGAGCGAAGCATCTCTCTCTCTGTCTCTCTCTCTCATACCTAGGAGCATATATTCTCTCTCTCTCCCTCTCTCTCTCAAAGGAGCCTCTAATACCTCTCTCACTGTCTCTCTCTCTCTAAAAGGAACCCAGCATCTCTCTGTCTCTGTAGCTCTCCTCTTTCTCTCAAAGGAGCCTAGCATATCTCTTTCTCTCTCAAAGGAGCCTAGTATCTCTCTCTCTCTCAGAAAGGAGCCTCAGAGCTCTCTCGCTGTCTCTCTCAAAGGAGACAAGCATCTATCTCTCTCCCTCTCAAAGGAATCTAGCATCTCTCTCTATCTCTGTCTCTCTCTAAGAAGCTTAGAAACTCTCTCTCTCACTCAAAGGAGCCCAGCATATCTTTGTCTCTCTATCTATCTCTATTTCTCTCATAGGAGTCTAGAATCTTTACGTTTCCGTCTCTCTCTCTCAAAGGAGCCTCGCGGCACTCTCTCTCTCTCTCCGTCTCTCTCTCTCCCTCTCTCTCCGAGGAGAAAATCGTCTATATTTCTCTCTCTCTCAATCGAACCTAGGTTCCCTATCTCTCTGTCCTCTCTCTCTTAAAGTAGAATAGCATACAACTCTCTTTGTGTCTCTCCGCTTTCTATCAAAGGATCAAGGCATCTCTCTCTCTCTCTCTCTGTCCCTCTTTCTCTCTCAAAGGAGCATAGCATCTCTCTCTCTCTCCAAGAATTCTAGCATATCTCTCTTGCTCTCTCTCTCAGTTTAAGAAGACTAGTTTCTCTCTCTTTCAAAGGAGCATAGCATCTCTCTGTCTCTCTATATCTCCACTTTCTCTCAAACGAGCCTAGAATCTCTCTCTCATTCTCAAAGGAGACTAGAATCCCTCTCTCTATCTATCTCTCTCTAAGGAGCCTAGCATGTATCTCTCTCACTCTCTCGTTCACAGGAGCCTAGCATTTCTCTCTTTCCTCTCTCCCTCAGTCTCCATCAAAGGAGCCTAGCTTCACTCTCTCTGTCTCCTTCTTTCTCTTTCTCTCAAAAATCTTATCATATATCTCTCTCTAAAAGGACCCAAACAACTCTCTCTCCTTCTCTCTCTCTGCCTCTCTCTCTCAATCTCTCTCTCTCTCTCTCTCTCTCTCTCTCTCTCTCTCTCTCTAAGGAGAATAACATGTATCTCCCTCACTCTCTCTTTCACAGGAGACTAGCATCTCTCTCTTTCCTCTCTCCCTCAGTCTCTTTCAATGGAACCTAGCATCTCTCTCTCTGTCTATTTCTTTCTCATTCTCTCAAAAGGCTTAGCATATCTCTCTCTCTAAAAGGACCCAAACATCTCTCTCCATCTCTCTCTCTTTCTCTCTCTCACACTCTCCCTCTCTCTCTCCAAGGAGAATATATTCTCTCCCTCACTCTCTCTCTCTCAAAGGGCCTAGGATCCCTCTCTCTCTCTGTCTGTCTCTCTCTCCGTCGAAGGGGCCTACCATCGCTATCTCTCTGTATATCTCTCTTTCGCTCAAAGGAGCCTAGAATCTCTCACTCTCCCTCCCTCTCTCTGTCTCAAATGAGCCTAGCATCTCTCTCTATCTCTGTATCTCTCTGTCTCTTTCTCTCTCTCAAAGAATCCTAGAATATATCTCTCTGTCTCATTCAAAGGATTCTAGCATCTCTCTTTCTCTCTCTAAGAATCCTAGCATCACTCACTCTCTCTTCAAAGGAGCCTATCATCCCTCCCTCTCTGACAAAATAGCCGAGCAACTCTCTCTCTCTTTCTCTGAAAGGAGACTACCATCTCTCTTTCTCAAAGGAGCTAAGCATCTCTCTCTCTGTCTCTCTCTCTCATACCTAGGAGCATATATTCTCTCTCACTCCCTCTCTCTCTCAAAGGAGCCTCTAATCCCTCTCTCACTGTCTCTCTTTCTCTAAAAGGAACCCAGCATCTCTCTGTCTCTCTAGCTCTCCTCTTTCTCTCAAAGGAGCCTAGCATATCTCTTTCTCTCTCAAAGGAGCCTAGTATCTCTCTCTCTCTCAGAAAGGAGCCTCCGAGCTCTCTCGCTGTCTCTCTCAAAGGAGACAAGCATCTATCTATCTCTCTCTCTCAAAGGATTCTAGCACCTCTCTCTATCTCTGTCTCTCTCTAAGAAGCTTAGAAACTCTCTCTCTCACTCAAAGGAGCCCAGCATATCTTTGTCTCTCTATCTATCTCTATTTCTCTCATAGGAGTCTAGAATCTTTACGTCTCCGTCTCTCTCTCTCAAAGGAGCCTCGCGGCACTCTCTCTCTCTCCCTCTCTCTCTCTCTCTCTCTCTCCGAAGAGAAAATCGTCTATATTTCTCTCTCTCTCAATCGAACCTAGGTTCCCTATCTCTCTATCCTCTCTCTCTTAAAGTAGAATAGCATACAACTCTCTTTGTGTCTCTCTGCTTTCTATTAAAGAATCCCAGCATCTCTCTCTCTCTCTCTCTGTCCCTTTTTTTCCTCTCAAAGGAGCATAGCATCTCTCTCTCTCTCCAAGAATTCTAGCATATCTCTCTTGCTCTCTCTCACTGTTTAAGAAGGCTAGTTTCTCTCTCTCTCAAAGGAGCATAGCAACTCTCTGTCTCTCTATCTCTCCACTTTCTCTCAAAGGAGCCTAGAATCACTCTCTCATTCTCAAAGGAGACTAGAATCCCTCTCTCTATCTATCTCTCTCTCTAAGGAGCCTAGCATGTATCTCTCTCACTCTCAAGTTCACAGGAGCCTAGCAATTCTCTCTTTCCTCTCTCCCTCAGTCTCCCTCAAAGGAGCCTATCATCTCTCTCTCTATCTCCTTCTTTCTCTTTCTCTCAAAAAGCTTATCATATCTCTCTCTCTAAAAGGTCCCAAACAACTCTCTCTCCCTCTCTCTCTCTGCCTCTCTCTCTCTCTCTCTCTCTCTCTCTCTCTCTCTCTCTAAGGAGCCTAGAATGTATCTCCCTCACTCTCTCTTTCACAGGAGCCTAGCATCCCTCTCTTTCCTCTCTCCCTCTGTCTCTCTCAATGGAACCTAGCATCTCTCTCTCTGTCTATTTCTTTCTCTTTCTCCTTTAAAGGCTTAGCATATCTCTCTCTCTAAAAGGACCCAAACATCTCTCTCCATCTCTCTCTCTTTCACTCTCTCACTCTCTCCCTCTCTCTCTCCAAGGAGAATATATTCTCTTCCTCACTCTCTCTCTCTCACAAAGGGCCTAGGATCCCTCTCTCTCTCTGTCTGTCTCTCTCTCCGTCGAAGGAGCCTTCCATCTCCATCTCTCTGTATATCTCTCTTTCGCTCAAAGGAGCCTAGAATCTCTCACTCTCCCTCCCTCTCTCTGTCTCAAATGAGCCTAGCATCTCTCTCTATCTCTGTCTCTCTCAGTCTCTTTCTCTCTCTCAAAGAATCCTAGAATATATCTCTCTGTCTCATTCAAAGGATTCTAGCATCTCTCTCTTTCTCTCTCTAAGAATCCTAGCAGCACTCACTCTCTCTTCAAAGGAGCCTATCATCCCTCCCTCTCTGACAAAATAGCCGAGCAACTCTCTCTCTCTTTCTCTCAAAGGAGACTACCATCTCTCTTTCTCAAAGGAGCTAAGCATCTCTCTCTCTGTCTCTCTCTCTCATACCTAGGAGCATATATTCTCTCTCTCACCGTCTCTCTCTCAAAGGAGCCTCTGATCCCTCTCTCACTGTCTCTCTTTCTCTAAAAGGAACCCAGCATCTCTCTGTCTCTCTAGCACTCCTCCTTCTCTCAAAGGAGCTAGGCATATCTTTCTCTCTCAAAGGAGCCTAGTATCTCTCTCTCTCACAGAAAGGAGCCTCAGAGCTCTCTCGCTGTCCCTCTCAAAGGAGACAAGCATCTATCTATCTCTCTCTCTCAAAGGCATCTAGCATCTCTCTCTATCTCTGTCTCTCTCTAAGAAGCTTAGAAACTCTCTCTCTCACTCAAAGGAGCCCAGCATATCTTTGTCTCTCTATCTATCTCTATTTCTCTCATAGGATTCTAGAATCTTTACGTCTCCGTCTCTCTCTCTCAAAGGAGCCTCGCGGCACTCTCTCTCTCTCCCTCTCTCTCTCTCTCTCTCCCTCTCTCTCCGAGGAGAAAATCGTCTATATTTCTCTCTCTCTCAATCGAACCTAGGTTCCCTATCTCTCTGTCCTCTCTCTCTTAAAGTAGAATAGCATACAACTCTCTTTGTGTCTCTCCGCTTTCTATCAAAGGATCAAGGCATCTCTCTCTCTCTCTCTGTCCCTCTTTCTCTCTCAAAGGAGCATAGCATCTCTCTCTCTCTCCAAGGATTCTAGCATATATCTCTTGCTCCTTCTCTCAGTTTAAGAAGACTAGTTTCTCTCTCTTTCAAAGGAGCATAGCAACTCTCTGTCTCTCTATATCTCCACTTTCTCTCAAAGGAGCCTAGAATTTCTCTCTCATTCTCAAAGGAGACTAGAATCCCTCTCTCTATCTATCTCTCTCTAAGGAGCCTAGCATGTATCTCTCTCACTCTCTCGTTCACAGGATCCTAGCATTTCTCTCTTTCCTCTCTCCCTCAGTCTCCATCAAAGGAGCCTAGCTTCTCTCTCTCTGTCTCCTTCTTTCTCTTTCTCTCAAAAAGCTTATCATATATCTCTCTCTAAAAGGACCCAAACAACTCTCTCTCCTTCTCTCTCTCTCTCTCTCTCTCTCTCTCTCTCTCTCTCTCTCTCTAAGGAGAATAACATGTATCTCCCTCACTCTCTCTTTCACAGGAGACTAGCATCTCTCTCTTTCCTCTCTCCCTCAGTCTCTCTCAATGGAACCTAGCATCTCTCTCTCTGTCTATTTCTTTCTCATTCTCTCAAAAGGCTTAGCATATCTCTCTCTCTAAAAGGACCCAAACATCTCTCTCCATCTCTCTCTCTTTCTCTCTCTCTCACTCTCTCCCTCTCTCTCTCCAAGGAGAATATATTCTCTCCCTCACTCTCTCTCTCTCAAAGGGCCTAGGATCCCTCTCTCTCTCTGTCTGTCTCTCTCTCCGTCGAAGGAGTCTACCATCGCTATCTCTCTGTATATCTCTCTTTCGCTCAAAGGAGCCTAGAATCTCTCACTCTCCGTCCCTCACTCTGTCTCAAATGAGCCTAGCATCTCTCTCTATCTCTGTCTCTCTCTCAAAGAATCCTAGAATATATCTCTCTGTCTCATTCAAAGGATTCTAGCATCTCTCTCTTTCTCTCTCTAAGAATCCTAGCATCACTCACTCTCTCTTCAAAGGAGCCTTTCATCCCTCCCTCTCTGACAAAATAACCGAGCAACTCTCTCTCTCTTTCTCTCAAAGGAGACTACCATCTCTCTTTCTCAAAGGAGCGAAGCATCTCTCTCTCTGTCTCTCTCTCTCATACCTAGGAGCATATATTCTCTCTCTCTCCCTCTCTCTCTCAAAGGAGCCTCTAATACCTCTCTCACTGTCTCTCTCTCTCTAAAAGGAACCCAGCATCTCTCTGTCTCTGTAGCTCTCCTCTTTCTCTCAAAGGAGCCTAGCATATCTCTTTCTCTCTCAAAGGAGCCTAGTATCTCTCTCTCTCTCAGAAAGGAGCCTCAGAGCTCTCTCGCTGTCTCTCTCAAAGGAGACAAGCATCTATCTCTCTCCCTCTCAAAGGAATCTAGCATCTCTCTCTATCTCTGTCTCTCTCTAAGAAGCTTAGAAACTCTCTCTCTCACTCAAAGGAGCCCAGCATATCTTTGTCTCTCTATCTATCTCTATTTCTCTCATAGGAGTCTAGAATCTTTACGTTTCCGTCTCTCTCTCTCAAAGGAGCCTCGCGGCACTCTCTCTCTCTCTCCGTCTCTCTCTCTCCCTCTCTCTCCGAGGAGAAAATCGTCTATATTTCTCTCTCTCTCAATCGAACCTAGGTTCCCTATCTCTCTGTCCTCTCTCTCTTAAAGTAGAATAGCATACAACTCTCTTTGTGTCTCTCCGCTTTCTATCAAAGGATCAAGGCATCTCTCTCTCTCTCTCTCTGTCCCTCTTTCTCTCTCAAAGGAGCATAGCATCTCTCTCTCTCTCCAAGAATTCTAGCATATCTCTCTTGCTCTCTCTCTCAGTTTAAGAAGACTAGTTTCTCTCTCTTTCAAAGGAGCATAGCATCTCTCTGTCTCTCTATATCTCCACTTTCTCTCAAACGAGCCTAGAATCTCTCTCTCATTCTCAAAGGAGACTAGAATCCCTCTCTCTATCTATCTCTCTCTAAGGAGCCTAGCATGTATCTCTCTCACTCTCTCGTTCACAGGAGCCTAGCATTTCTCTCTTTCCTCTCTCCCTCAGTCTCCATCAAAGGAGCCTAGCTTCACTCTCTCTGTCTCCTTCTTTCTCTTTCTCTCAAAAAGCTTATCATATATCTCTCTCTAAAAGGACCCAAACAACTCTCTCTCCTTCTCTCTCTCTGCCTCTCTCTCTCAATCTCTCTCTCTCTCTCTCTCTCTCTCTCTCTCTCTCTCTCTCTAAGGAGAATAACATGTATCTCCCTCACTCTCTCTTTCACAGGAGACTAGCATCTCTCTCTTTCCTCTCTCCCTCAGTCTCTTTCAATGGAACCTAGCATCTCTCTCTCTGTCTATTTCTTTCTCATTCTCTCAAAAGGCTTAGCATATCTCTCTCTCTAAAAGGACCCAAACATCTCTCTCCATCTCTCTCTCTTTCTCTCTCTCACACTCTCCCTCTCTCTCTCCAAGGAGAATATATTCTCTCCCTCACTCTCTCTCTCTCAAAGGGCCTAGGATCCCTCTCTCTCTCTGTCTGTCTCTCTCTCCGTCGAAGGGGCCTACCATCGCTATCTCTCTGTATATCTCTCTTTCGCTCAAAGGAGCCTAGAATCTCTCACTCTCCCTCCCTCTCTCTGTCTCAAATGAGCCTAGCATCTCTCTCTATCTCTGTATCTCTCTGTCTCTTTCTCTCTCTCAAAGAATCCTAGAATATATCTCTCTGTCTCATTCAAAGGATTCTAGCATCTCTCTTTCTCTCTCTAAGAATCCTAGCATCACTCACTCTCTCTTCAAAGGAGCCTATCATCCCTCCCTCTCTGACAAAATAGCCGAGCAACTCTCTCTCTCTTTCTCTGAAAGGAGACTACCATCTCTCTTTCTCAAAGGAGCTAAGCATCTCTCTCTCTGTCTCTCTCTCTCATACCTAGGAGCATATATTCTCTCTCACTCCCTCTCTCTCTCAAAGGAGCCTCTAATCCCTCTCTCACTGTCTCTCTTTCTCTAAAAGGAACCCAGCATCTCTCTGTCTCTCTAGCTCTCCTCTTTCTCTCAAAGGAGCCTAGCATATCTCTTTCTCTCTCAAAGGAGCCTAGTATCTCTCTCTCTCTCAGAAAGGAGCCTCCGAGCTCTCTCGCTGTCTCTCTCAAAGGAGACAAGCATCTATCTATCTCTCTCTCTCAAAGGATTCTAGCACCTCTCTCTATCTCTGTCTCTCTCTAAGAAGCTTAGAAACTCTCTCTCTCACTCAAAGGAGCCCAGCATATCTTTGTCTCTCTATCTATCTCTATTTCTCTCATAGGAGTCTAGAATCTTTACGTCTCCGTCTCTCTCTCTCAAAGGAGCCTCGCGGCACTCTCTCTCTCTCCCCTCTCTCTCTCTCTCTCTCTCTCCGAAGAGAAAATCGTCTATATTTCTCTCTCTCTCAATCGAACCTAGGTTCCCTATCTCTCTATCCTCTCTCTCTTAAAGTAGAATAGCATACAACTCTCTTTGTGTCTCTCTGCTTTCTATTAAAGAATCCCAGCATCTCTCTCTCTCTCTCTCTGTCCCTTTTTTTCCTCTCAAAGGAGCATAGCATCTCTCTCTCTCTCCAAGAATTCTAGCATATCTCTCTTGCTCTCTCTCACTGTTTAAGAAGGCTAGTTTCTCTCTCTCTCAAAGGAGCATAGCAACTCTCTGTCTCTCTATCTCTCCACTTTCTCTCAAAGGAGCCTAGAATCACTCTCTCATTCTCAAAGGAGACTAGAATCCCTCTCTCTATCTATCTCTCTCTCTAAGGAGCCTAGCATGTATCTCTCTCACTCTCAAGTTCACAGGAGCCTAGCAATTCTCTCTTTCCTCTCTCCCTCAGTCTCCCTCAAAGGAGCCTATCATCTCTCTCTCTATCTCCTTCTTTCTCTTTCTCTCAAAAAGCTTATCATATCTCTCTCTCTAAAAGGTCCCAAACAACTCTCTCTCCCTCTCTCTCTCTGCCTCTCTCTCTCTCTCTCTCTCTCTCTCTCATCTCTCTCTAAGGAGCCTAGAATGTATCTCCCTCACTCTCTCTTTCACAGGAGCCTAGCATCCCTCTCTTTCCTCTCTCCCTCTGTCTCTCTCAATGGAACCTAGCATCTCTCTCTCTGTCTATTTCTTTCTCTTTCTCCTTTAAAGGCTTAGCATATCTCTCTCTCTAAAAGGACCCAAACATCTCTCTCCATCTCTCTCTCTTTCACTCTCTCACTCTCTCCCTCTCTCTCTCCAAGGAGAATATATTCTCTTCCTCACTCTCTCTCTCTCACAAAGGGCCTAGGATCCCTCTCTCTCTCTGTCTGTCTCTCTCTCCGTCGAAGGAGCCTTCCATCTCCATCTCTCTGTATATCTCTCTTTCGCTCAAAGGAGCCTAGAATCTCTCACTCTCCCTCCCTCTCTCTGTCTCAAATGAGCCTAGCATCTCTCTCTATCTCTGTCTCTCTCAGTCTCTTTCTCTCTCTCAAAGAATCCTAGAATATATCTCTCTGTCTCATTCAAAGGATTCTAGCATCTCTCTCTTTCTCTCTCTAAGAATCCTAGCAGCACTCACTCTCTCTTCAAAGGAGCCTATCATCCCTCCCTCTCTGACAAAATAGCCGAGCAACTCTCTCTCTCTTTCTCTCAAAGGAGACTACCATCTCTCTTTCTCAAAGGAGCTAAGCATCTCTCTCTCTGTCTCTCTCTCTCATACCTAGGAGCATATATTCTCTCTCTCACCGTCTCTCTCTCAAAGGAGCCTCTGATCCCTCTCTCACTGTCTCTCTTTCTCTAAAAGGAACCCAGCATCTCTCTGTCTCTCTAGCACTCCTCCTTCTCTCAAAGGAGCTAGGCATATCTTTCTCTCTCAAAGGAGCCTAGTATCTCTCTCTCTCACAGAAAGGAGCCTCAGAGCTCTCTCGCTGTCCCTCTCAAAGGAGACAAGCATCTATCTATCTCTCTCTCTCAAAGGCATCTAGCATCTCTCTCTATCTCTGTCTCTCTCTAAGAAGCTTAGAAACTCTCTCTCTCACTCAAAGGAGCCCAGCATATCTTTGTCCTCTCTATCTATCTCTATTTCTCTCATAGGATTCTAGAATCTTTACGTCTCCGTCTCTCTCTCTCAAAGGAGCCTCGCGGCACTCTCTCTCTCTCTCCTCTCTCTCTCTCTCTCTCCCTCTCTCTCCGAGGAGAAAATCGTCTATATTTCTCTCTCTCTCTCAATCGAACCTAGGTTCCCTATCTCTCTGTCCTCTCTCTCTTAAAGTAGAATAGCATACAACTCTCTTTGTGTCTCTTCCGCTTTCTATCAAAAGGATCAAGGCATCTCTCTCTCTCTCTCTGTCCCTCTTTCTCTCTCAAAGGAGCATAGCATCTCTCTCTCTCTCCAAGGATTTCTAGCATATATCTCTTGCTCCTTCTCTCAGTTTAAGAAGACTAGTTTCTCTCTCTTTCAAAGGAGCATAGCAACTCTCTGTCTCTCTATATCTCCACTTTCTCTCAAAGGAGCCTAGAATTTCTCTCTCATTCTCAAAAGGAGACTAGAATCCCCTCTCTCTATCTATCTCTCTCTAAGGAGCCTAGCATGTATCTCTCTCACTCTCTCGTTCACAGGATCCTAGCATTTCTCTCTTTCCTCTCTCCCTCAGTCTCCATCAAAGGAGCCTAGCTTCTCTCTCTCTGTCTCCTTCTTTCTCTTTCTCTCAAAAAGCTTATCATATATCTCTCTCTAAAAGGACCCAAACAACTCTCTCTCCTTCTCTCTCTCTCTCCTCTCTCTCATCTCTCTCTCTCTCTCTCTCTCTCTCTCTAAGGAGAATAACATGTATCTCCCTCACTCTCTCTTTCACAGGAGACTAGCATCTCTCTCTTTCCTCTCTCCCCTCAGTCTCTCTCAATGGAACCTAGCATCTCTCTCTCTGTCTATTTCTTTCTCATTCTCTCAAAAGGCTTAGCATATCTCTCTCTCTAAAAGGACCCAAACATCTCTCTCCATCTCTCTCTCTTTCTCTCTCTCTCACTCTCTCCCTCTCTCTCTCCAAGGAGAATATATTCTCTCCCTCACTCTCTCTCTCTCTCAAAGGGCCTAGGATCCCTCTCTCTCTCTGTCTGTCTCTCTCTCCGTCGAAGGAGTCTACCATCGCTATCTCTCTGTATATCTCTCTTTCGCTCAAAGGAGCCTAGAATCTCTCACTCTCCGTCCCCTCACTCTGTCTCAAATGAGCCTAGCATCTCTCTCCTATCTCTGTCTCTCTCTCAAAGAATCCTAGAATATATCTCTCTGTCTCATTCAAAGGATTCTAGCATCTCTCTCTTTCTCTCTCTAAGAATCCTAGCATCAGCTCACTCTCTCTTCAAAGGAGCCTTTCATCCCTCCCTCTCTGGACAAAATAACCGAGCAACTCTCTCTCTCTTTCTCTCTCAAGAGGAGACTACCATCTCTCTTTCTCAAAGGAGCGAAGCATCTCTCTCTCTGTCTCTCTCTCTCATACCTAGGTAGCATATATTCTCTCTCTCTCCCTCTCTCTCTCAAAGGAGCCTCTAATCCCTCTCTCACTGTCTCTCTTTCTCTAAAAGGAACCCAGCATCTCTCTGTCTCTGTAGCTCTCCTCTTTCTCTCAAAGGAGCCTAGCATATCTCTTTCTCTCTCAAAGGAGCCTAGTATCTCTCTCTCTCTCAGAAAGGAGCCTCAGAGCTCTCTCGCTGTCTCTCTCAAAGGAGACAAGCATCTATCTCTCTCCCTCTCAAAGGAATCTAGCATCTCTCTCTATCTCTGTCTCTCTCTAAGAAGCTTAGAAACTCTCTCTCTCACTCAAAGGAGCCCAGCATATCTTTGTCTCTCTATCTATCTCTATTTCTCTCATAGGAGTCTAGAATCTTTACTGTCTCCGACTCTCTCTCTCAAAGGAGCCTCGCGGCACTCTCTCTCTCTCTCCGTCTCTCTCTCTCCCTCTCTCTCCGAGGAGAAAATCGTCTATATTTTCTCTCTCTCTCAATCGAACCTAGGTTCCCTATCTCTCTGTCCTCTCTCTCTTAAAGTAGAATAGCATACAACTCTCTTTGTGTCTCTCCGCTTTCTATCAAAGGATCCCCAGCATCTCTCTCTCTCTCTCTCTGTCCCTCTTTCTCTCTCAAAGGAGCATAGCATCTCTCTCTCTCTCCAAGAATTCTAGCATATCTCTCTTGCTCTCTCTCTCAGTTTAAGAAGACTAGTTTCTCTCTCTTTCAAAGGAGCATAGCATCTCTCTGTCCTCTCTATATCTCCACTTTCTCTCAAACGAGCCTAGAATCTCTCTCTCTCATTCTCAAAGGAGACTAGAATCCCTCTCTCTATCTATCTCTCTCTAAGGAGCCTAGCATGTATCTCTCTCACTCTCTCGTTCACAGGAGCCTAGCATTTCTCTCTCTTTCCTCTCTCCCTCCAGTCTCCATCAAAGGAGCCTAGCTTCACTCTCTCTGTCTCCTTCTTTCTCTTTCTCTCAAAAAGCTTATCATATATCTCTCTCTAAAAGGACCTCCAAACA
>NW_026644958.1:0-48888 GCF_030020395.1 Manis pentadactyla | reverse complement strand
ATCCCGGTTACTTATTTATTTTACCATTGGAAGTCTTGTCCTTTTTTTTTTTTTTTTTTTTTCTGTGAGGGCATCTCTCATATTTATTGATCAAATGGTTGTTAAGGACAATAAAATTCTGTATAGGGGAGTCAATGCTCAATGCACAATCATTAATCCACCCCAAGCCTAATTTTCGTCAGTCTCCAATCTTCTGAGGCATAACAAACAAGTTCTTACATGGAGAACAAATTCTTACATAGTGAATAAGTTACATAGTGAACAGTACAAGGGCAGTCATCACAGAAACTTTCGGTTTTGCTCATGCATTATGAACTATAAACAGTCAGTTCAAATATGAATACTCATTTGGTTTTTATACTTGATTTATATGTGGATACCACATTTCTCTCTTTATTATTATTATTTTTAGTAAAATGCTGAAGTGGAAGGTAGATACAAAATAAAGGTAGAAAACATAGTTTAGTGTTGTAAGAGGGCAAATGTAGATGATCAGGTGTGTGCCTGTAGACTATGTGTTAATCCAAGCTAGACCAGGGCAATAAAACATCCACGTATGCAGAAGATTTCTCTCAGAACGGTGGGGTGAGGTTCTAAGCCTCACCTCTGTTGATCCCCAATTTCTCACCTGATGACCCCCCTGCGACTGTGCCTGTCTTAGGTTGTTCCTCCCTTGAGGAATCTTACCCGTCTCTGGCTAACCAGTCATCTTCCGGGGCCATACAGGGAAATGTAGAGTTGGTAAGTGAGAGAGAAGCCTTATTGTTTGAAATGGTTAGCTTTCTATTTCTTTGCATGGTTATGCCCTGTAGCTTCTATGCCCAGCATCTGTCTTGAGGTATCTTTACCACTTGGAAGAATTATGATACTCGGTAAATTTGATATGAGGCACGAATTCTATTTAAGGGTTGTAATTAGGAAGGAAGAAGAAAAGCTATAGAAGTAGCAGGCGGAAGAAAACATGGGAAGATTGATTATTTCTTTGACATATCTTCTTGTAGAGTAACTTCAGCATGTATAGGTTTTAAGCTACTACTTAAATTGCGCACACACATTAACATAATAGGAGTATAGTTACATAACCAAAGCATACCTGTAATTACCAGCCATCTCCAGTGAAACCGAGAAAACCAGTTAGGCACCTTAGGCATTTGTGAAAACTTATCTATGATGTGGTGGATATTGTCCAACTGAACTTGAACAGTCTGAGAGAAATCAGACAAATTAAAACAATCCATTCCTGGGGAATGTTCACATCCCTTATGTTCTTTTAACAGTAAATAGTCTGTAGTTGTAAGATTTTGGAGCGCTACAATTTGCACTTCTAATTCTTGGTTGAGTTCCAACAGTATAGATCCAGTCAAATTTGTTGTTTTACCGTATGCACAGGCCAGCTTAGATGTCTCCTTCATTCCCATGGCAAGTCCAGGAACTGGTGGGATGAGTGCATCTACAGCTGTAGCAGTGCGTGGATCTTTGTTGGGGTTTTTTGATGATCATCTTTTGGCATGAGTCTTCCAGAGAGTGCTGATGTTGGAAGTTCTTTTTCATATCGTATCTTAGTTCATTTTCGGGGTAGCCCAATTAGGCTTTGATCCTCTGTATAAACACAAACAGACCCTTTGCCTACACTTTTATATGCCCTTCATACCCTTGTGTAGAACTCATTGGCGGTTACCACACAGGAACTGCCCTTTTTTTTTTGTTTTTTTGTTTTGTTTTTGGTATCACTAATCTACACTTACATGACGAATATTATGTTTACTAGGCTCTCCCCTATACCAGGTCTCCCCTATAAACCCCTTTACAGTCACTGTCCATCAGCAGAGCAAAATGTTGTAGAATCACTACTTGCCTTCTCTGTGCTGTACAGCCCTCCCTTTTCTCCTACCCCCCCCCCCATGCATGCTAATCTTAATACCCCCCTACTCCTCCCCCCCCCCCTTATCCCTCCCTACCCACCCCTCCTCCCCAGTCCCTTTCCCTTTGGTACCTGTTAGTCCATTCTTGAGTTCTGTGATTCTGCTGCTGTTTTGTTCCTTCAGTTTTTCCTTTGTTCTTATATTCCACAGATAAGTGAAATCATTTGGTATTTCTCTTTCTCCACTTGGCTTGTTTCACTGAGCATAATACCCTCCAGCTCCATCCATGTTGCTGCAAATGGTTGGATTTTCCCTTTTCTTATGGCTGAGTAGTATTCCATTGTGTATATGTACCACATCTTCTTTATCCATTCATCTATCGATGGACATTCAGGTTGCTTCCAATTCTTGGCTACTGTAAATAGTGCTGTGATAAACATAGGGGTGCACTGATCTTTCTCATACTTGATTGCTGCATTCTTAGGGTAAATTCCTAGGAGTGAAATTCCTGGGTCAAATGGTAAGTCTGTTTTGAGCATTTTGATGTACCTCCATACTGCTTTCCACAATGGTTGAACTAACTTACATTCCCAGCAGCAGTGTAGGAGGGTTCCCCTTTCTCCACAGCCTCGCCAACATTTGTTGTTGTTTGTCTTTTGGATGGCAGCCATCCTTACTGGTGTGAGGTGATACCTCATTGTAGTTTTAATTTGCATTTCTCTGATAATTAGCGATGTGGAGCATCTTTTCATGTGTCTGTTGGCCATCTGTATTTCTTTTTTGGAGAACTGTCTGTTCAGTTCCTCTGCCCATTTTTTAAATTGGGTTATTTGTTTTTTGTTTGTTGAGGCGTGTGAGCTCTTTATATATTCTGGATGTCAAGCCTTTATCGGATCTGTCATTTTCAAATATATTCTCCCATACTGTAGGGTTCCTTTCTGTTCTATTGATGGTGTCTTTTGCTGTACAGAAGCTTTTCAGCTTAATATAGTCCCACTTACTCATTTTTGCTGTTGTTTTCCTTGCCCGGGGAGATATGTTCAAGAAGAGGTCACTCATGTTTATGTCTAAGAGGTTTTTGCCTATGTTTTCTTCCAAGAGTTTAAGGGTTTCGTGACTTACATTCAGGTCTTTGATCCATTTTGAGTTTACTTTTGTATATGGGGTTAGACAATGGTCCAGTTTTGCCAGCACCACCTGTTGAAGAGACTGTCATTTTGCCACTGTATGTCCATGGCTCCTTTATCAAATATTAATTGACCATATATGTCTGGGTTAATGTCTGGATTCTCTAGTCTGTTCCATTGGTCTGTGGCTCTGCTCTTGTGCCAGTACCAAACTGTCTTGATTACTATGGCTTTATGGTAGAGCTTGAAGTTGGGGAGTGCAGATCTCAGCATTTTTTTATCCCCCTAGGTTCACTTACACTTTGGAGGTCTACCTCCCATCCTGGTTACTAGGTTCCTTAATTGATAGAGGGGCTGGAAGAAGCAGAACAGCATGTAGATGAAGTTAAAGTATAAAGTGGGCTTTTTCTAGGCTGAGTATATTTCACAGTGTCATGAGCCTCATCCCATTTCTGTGCTTTGTCTCACTGCAAATGCAGAGAGTGGATTGAGAAGGTGTCTCCAAAATTTGCACTTTTGTTTTGACAGTCAAAACTTCCTAGTAACATCCAGCTAGTCCTCATCTTGGTCACCAGAGGCAGCAGCGAACGGGTAACGTGGGTGCTGTCTCTCAGAAGTGGAACCTGCTGCTTAGACATTCTTTGTTCTCCAGTGTAGTCAGAGCAGCAGAAAGTCTAGTCATCATACTCAGGAAATTAAAATTCTAGATTTGGGAATTTTCCCCCTAACTACACCCTATCGTGCTGCCTTGCAAGTGCTCAGAGACAGCCAGGAAGCATCTCCAGCGGAAGTGGAGCTTGCACTGCCCCATTCGACGTGGCAACAGGGAGTCGCTGGACCACCTCATCTTCCCTGTCGGGTTTTTCCAGTCTGAACCCCGAGAGGAGTGGAACCCCTCGCATTGCAAAGCTGAGCACACACGGCAGCTGTTCAGCTGCTCTGACTCCAGGATTTTTTTCTTCGCAAGCCCCTGTGTGTCAGGCTGGGTGGTGAGGTGACAGCTGAGGCTGGGGGAGTGGAGAGCGGCTGACAGGAAAACAGACTCCTGAAGCCATTTCTCCCATCTCTCTGCCCCGTGTCCCTGGGGAGGAGGGCCTCCTTGGCCTTGGCATTATGCCGGAAGCCTTCACTTTATCCTCCTGAAAGGGATCGTCCTTGGTGCAGATCAATGTCATGACTGTGAAGGAAATTATGGTGGAAGTGGGAAGCTCTGTGCCTCGTCTTGGGGAGAGGGAGGTCCCTGCAGGCATTATGGGTATGTGGGGACACCTGTTGTGATATGACTGATGATAAGTAAATATTTGGTAATTGAGATGACCAAAATACATTTCCTAGGTATTTTTGCTCCTCGTGCACAATTCCTGAAAATCCTTCTGAGCCATAACTGTCCAATGGGTGTCTTGTTAGGTTAATGCAGAGGCTTTGGGGCCCTATCCTAGGTTAGAGGCTGGTTGCCAGGGGCACCAAGCTTGTGATTAGAGGATGGAAATTATTAGCCCTCAGCCCCCAGGGAAGAGGAAAGGGATGAGGGCTGGAGGCTGAATCAGCAATGGCCAGTGATTTAGTCAGTCATGACTCTGCAGTGAAGCCCTCACAAAACCCTAAGAGAAGAGCACATCTCTCTCATCTCCTGTTTCTCTGTCAGAGCTTCCATGCCTGGGGAACCAGGTGGCCTGCACATGCCACCAGGCCAGGCCCCAAGCACCCCAGGAGGATAGAAGCTCTTTTATTTGGGACCTTGCCATATGTGTGTGTTCATCCGGCTGTTGTGTCCTTTATGGTACTCTTTGTTAAACGTGAGTGTTCTTCTGAGATTCTGAGGCACCTTAGCAACTTGGGCAGACCTAAAGGGGAAGTTGTTGGAACCCGCAATCTTAGCCTGCAGGTGGGAAGCACAAGCTAATTGCGTGGGGCTTGCAACCAGGCTCTGGAGCTGGGGAGGAGGGCAGTCTTGAGGATAGAAACCTTACCCTGTAGAATCTGGTGTTGTCTCTGGGCAGATAGCCTCAGCATTGAGTTCTCAGACACCCTGCTGGTGTTCAAGAATTGCTTGGTGGTGTATGCATTGGAAACAGGTCCAGTATCCTGAAAGGAGTTACACTGCTGTGTATGAAAAAGAACGCTGGGTCATATGAAACCGCTATTAATATAGGTAGGAACCACCACACTGTTTTCCATAGTAGCTGCACCAATTTACATGGTCACAAACAGTGCATGACGGTTCCCTTTTGTCCACATCCTCATAAATAACTTGTTATTTCTTGTTTTTTTGGGGAACTAGCCATTCTGAATGCTGTGAGGTGATAGCTCATTGTGATTTTTTTGTTGTTACCATTAGAGTACAATTACATGAGCAACATTGTGGTTACTAGACTCCCCCCCATTATCAAGTCCGCTCCCCGCACCCCATTACAGTCGCTGTCCATCAATGTAGTAAGATGCTATGGAATCACTACCTGTCTTCTGTGTGTTACACTGCAATCCCTGTGGCCCCCCACCCCCTACATTATGTGTGCGGATCGTAATGCCCCCTTTACCCCCTTATCGCTCCCTCCCCACCCGTCCTCCCAGGTCCCTTTCCCTTTGGTAACTGTTAGTCCATTCTTGGGTTCTGTGAGTCTGCTGCTGTTTTGTTCCTTCCCGTTTTTGCTTTGTTCTCATACCTCACAGAGGAGTGAAATCCTTGGATACTTGTCTTTCTCCACCTGGCTTATTTCACTGAGCATAACACCCTCTAGCTCCGTCCGTGTTGTTGCAAATGGTGGTAGGATTTGTTTTCTTCCTATGGCTGAGTGATATTCCGTAGTGTGTATGTACCACCTCTTCTTTATCCCTTCATCTCCCGATGGACACTTAGGTTGCTTCCCTTTCTTGGGTATTGTAAGTAGTGCTGTGATCAACATAGGGGTGCATCTGTCTCTTTCAAACTGGGCTCCTGCACTCTTAGGGTAAATTCCTAGGAGAGGAATTCCTGGGTCAAATGGCATTTCTGTTCTTTGGTTTTTGGGGGAACCTCCATACCGCTTTCCACAATGGTTGAGCTGACTGACATTCCCACCAGCAGTGTAGGAGGGTTCCCCTTTCTCCACACCCTCGCCGACATCTGTTGTTGTCTGTCTTTTGGGTGGTGGCCATCCTAACTGGTGTGAGGTGATACCCCGTTGTGGTTTTAGTGTGCATTTCTCTGATGGTTAGCGATGTGGAGCGTCTTTTCCATGTGCCTGCCGGCCACCTGAAATTGCTTCTGTGGAGAAGTGTCTGTTGAGAGCCTCTGCCCATTTTGTAACTGGATTCATTTGCTTTTTGTGTGTTGAGGTTCGTGAGCTCTTGATACATGTTTTGGATGGCAACGCCTTATCAGATATGTCATCGGTGAGTATATTCTCCCATACTGAAGGATGTCTTTTGGTTCTACTGATGGTGGTCAAACAGAATCTTACGAAACCCCCTACCACTTCATTCCAAATCTGACTAATTTTTTTTTTTTTTTTTTCCCCAGAACACCAACCAGCCGAGAAAACGGGAACGAAGAGGAGAAGCTGTGATGCGGGAACATCTGGCGTAAAACTGAGAGGTGAGGCGGTGTGGAGACTGGTAGGTTGTATCTTTCCATGTGCTGCTTTCAAGGGTCATAGGGAAAAAAGATCGCCAAGGAGATGAAGCCCGGGGTGTTGACGTCACCTGGTATCGGTGGAGCCACGTAGCCTCTAGCCATTGACGGGGAGGCTAGCATGCGGCACTGTTGTCTTTCCTGCGGAGTTAAGACGAGCGGCGTCCCCCGTTTGCAGTTCAGTCAGAGCCCGTGTGGGACTGTCCTGGCACCGGCCGGGGTGGACCCGAGAGCTGTGCCGTTCCTGCTGGGCTGTCGCAGCACCCCTCTCGGAACAGGGCCTCAGCAGCGCTCCCGGGAGAGAGAGAGAGAGAGAGAGAGAGAGACAGAGACAGAGACAGAGAGAGAGAGAGAGAGAGAGAGAGAGAGAGAGACAGAGAGAGACAGAGAGAGACAGAGAGAGAGAGAATTGCGCTCGAGAGACAGGGGCAGTTATATTTTCTGTAGCTCCCTGAGCATGCTCCTGGTGTTTATTTTGAGATCTCTTTCTCAGGAAGATTGATTTGAGTCCAGTTACCAGGTTCCTTTGAAGGTTCATATTTGTAGGTGGCGCCCTCTAGCTCCCAGAAGCTTTACTCTCTGGAGATGCTCAGCCCTTGGGGTGGGTGGGGGGTGGGGTGGCAGGGGTCCCAGGGGAGAGGTGCCGGTGCCCACCCCCGCCGGGAGGAAAGAGGTCTTTCCTGCTTCCCGACCGCAGTGCCCGTCTCCACTGCCGGGGCCAGTTTGCGGAGCACGCAGGGAGAAGCTGCCGTAGGTGGGGGCGGCCGTTTTGCAGGCCGGTGCCGGCGGGGAGGCAGGCCGTGTGCCAGTCACAGCACGGTAAGGGGCCTCGGAGCTGCGAGGCCAGCCAGGGGGATGGAGCGCCCGGAGCTCCTGAAAGCTCCCCCGCCTGCCGGGCAGAGTGCACCCGGGCAGTTTGGCGCACCTGTCCTTTCTCCTGAGCGGCAAGCCCTGCGGAAGCCTTGCCCCTTTAGCAGTTCTCTCGCTGTCAGGAAGTCTCTCAGACTGTCCGCCTTTCTTTTGTCCCACAGCGGCCGGATGTGGATCCCTGTGTTGTCCCACAAGTGGCTGGAATCTCAAGTCTCTCGAAGTCTTCCGCCTGTCTCTGCTTTCCAAGCCCACCGATCCTCCAGAGCGCAGCACGTGTACGGTAGGTTCGTGCTCCCAGAGCACATCTCCGGGGCTGTACGTCACACTTCTCCTCGAGGTGACAGCCTGCCGCAGCAGCGTTCTTCCCTGCTGCTCTTCCAGGATTTGGTGTAGTTGTTCTATTTCCATATAGTACGTATGTATGTGGTTTTGGTTTTGGGAGGAGGTTTCCGCCTCCCCTCTCACGTGAGCCGCCGTCTTTAATCCCAGCAGCACATCTTTTTTCTTCTTCTTCTTTTTTTTTTTTCTTTTCAGTTTCACTTGTCTAGGGTACCTGTCCCCACCCCCTCAACTTCTGGTTTGTCTTCGTCCTTGGATCTCAAGTGAGTCTCCTGTAAGGGAGCACGTAGGTGGTCTTGAGTTTTCATCCCTTCTTTTAACCCTGTGTCTTTTGATTGGAGCCCTCAGAGCCTGTCCTTTTATTCTGACAATTGAGAGCTGTGTCCTTATTGCACTTAAAAATTTTTTTTTGTTATCATTCATCTACAGTCACGTGAAGAACATGATGATCACCAAGTCCCCCCCAAAAACCCCGTTACAGTCGCTGACCATCAGCGTGTAGTAAGATGCTGTAGAATCACTACTTGTCTTCTCTGGGTTGTACAGCCCTCCCCATGCTCCCCCCACCCCACACGTTATACATGCTAATCCTGATGCCCCCTTTCTTTCTCCCCGCCCTTATCCCTCCCTTCCCACCCACCCTGCCCAGCCCCTTTCCCTTTGGTAACTGTGAGTCCACTCTCGGGTTCTGTGAGTCTGCTGCTGTTTTTTTCCTTCAGTTTTTCTTTGTTGTGATACTCCACACATGAGTATAAAGACGGCGTGATCGCCGCTGATCGGAGGGAGGGACAAACAAAAAGGAACACCCCATTTCTAGACAGGAGCAGTTGGGAGCAAAGAGTGTGTTGTGGACTGACGTGTTTATTTGAGTGTCCAAACTTCCCTCTTTATGTGGCTATTACTTCTTTACATTCGTGAACATCATAAAAGCCACTGATTTCAAAGGCCCAGACGCATACTGAGGTGAGAGAAGATGAGAAGGACGTTGCTGCACCACTAAATCTATGGCTGGGCACTGCTGAAACCAAACAAAAAGAATTCACGGTGGCCAGATAGGGCTATTTTCTAGTGGCTGTCTCTGGGGACTCAGACAGAATCCATTTGTTTGATTGTTTGTTTTTTCAGTTTCACTTGTGTAGGGTACCTGTCCCCACCCTGTAAGGGAGCACGTAGGTGGTCTTGAGCTTTCATCCCTTCTTTTAACCCTGTGTCTTTTGTTTGGAGCACTCAAAGCCTGTCCTTTTATTCTGATGATTCAGAGCTGTGCCCTTATTGCACTTCTTAAATTCTTTTTGTCATCATTCATCTACAGTCACGTGAAGAACATTACGTTTACCAGGCTCCCCCCTTCACCAAGTCCCCCGCGAAAACCTCTTACAGTCACTGTCCATCAGTGTAGTTTGGATGCTGTAGACCCCTTCACCATGTCCCCCCGACACACCCCGTTACAGTCGCTGTCCATCAGCGTGTAGTAAGATGCTGTAGAATCACTACTTGTCTTCTCTGGGTTGTACAGCCCTCCCCATGCTCCCCCCGCCCCACACATTCTACATGCTAATCCTGATGCCCCCTTTCTTTCTCCCCGCCCCTATCCCTCCCTCCCTCCCCACCCACCCTCCCCAGTCCCTTTCCCTTTGGTAACTGTGAGTCCACTCTCGGGTTCTGTGAGTCTGCTGCTGTTTTTCTCCTTCAGTTTTTCTTTGTTGTTATACTCCACACACGAGTGAAATCATTTGGTACTTGTCTTTCTCCGCCTGGCTTATTTCACTGAGCATAATACCGTCTAGCTCCGTCCACATCATTGCAAATGGTAGGATTTGTTTTCTTCTTATGGCTGCTTGCTGCACTTTTTAAAGTGGATTTTTCATTCTTCTTTTTTGTTTGTAGTTTCGCTATGTGCTTTCACCATTACTCTCCTGGTTTATGAGCAATAGCTTTTATTAATTGATATGTACCTATATCTCTCTCTCTATCTCTCTGTCTCTCTATCTATCTCTCTATCTATCTGTCTATCTATCTATCTATCTATCTATCTATCTATCTATCTATGAATCAATCATCTTTTTGTCTGCCCTTCTGTCCTTATGTACAAGAACAGTCAACAACATAGGCTATGTCACTTCCCTACATTATGCCTCCAAAAATCTTGCAAGGTAACTAGGCCGTAGGGAGAGCACTGGGTTTTCACCGAGACACTTGCAGGTCGAGTCAGCCGCGTGCACCTACAAAACCAGGAAATGGTGGTGCAGGGACTTGAACCCGTATCTCTGTCCTCTGTCCTCTTTTACCTCCTTCTCGCTTGCTGACTGTATTTAGCCACATTCACTGACTAAGTGCTCCCTGAAGACCACAAGTATCCTTCCTCTGGGCCTCTTGTCGACAGAAAAGTAAACTTGGTGCTTTGCTCACCACCATGTTTGAGGGACATCGGCGTGATCGCCGCTGATAGGAGGGAGGGACAAATAAAAAGGAACACCAGTTTCTAGACAGGAGCAGTTGGGAGCAAAGAGTGTGCTGTGGAGTGACGTGTTCGGTTAAGCATCCAAACTTCCCTCGGTATCTGGTTATTGCCTCTTTACATTCGTGAACATCATAAAAGCCACTGATTTCAAAGGCCCAGACGCATATTATTACCGCAATTCAGTTGTTGAGGTGAGAGACGATGAGAAGGGCGTTGCTGCACCACTAAATCTATGGCTGGGCCCTGCTGAAACCAAACAAAAAGAATTCACGGTGGCCAGATAGGGCTATTTTCTAGTGACTGTCTCTGGGGACTCAGACAGAATCCGTTTGTTTGTTTGTTTGTTTGTTTGTTTGTTTGTTTGTTTGTTTGTTTGTTTCTCAGTTTCACCTGTGTAGGGTACCTGTCCCCGCCCCTTCGGCTTCTAGTCTGTCTGTGTCCTTGGATCTCAAGTGAGTCTCCTGTAAGGGAGCACGTAGATGGTCTTGAGCGAGAGATAGCTTTGTTTAGTATGATGCTCTCCTATCTACCTACCTACCTATCCCTTTATCTATCTACCTATCTATCTATCTATGATCTATCATCTATCTACTCTCATCTGTGTATCTATCTAATTAATCTATCACCTATATGTATGTATATCAACCCAATCTATGTATCAATCATCTGTCTGTCTATGTAATCTGTTGTCTCACTTTTGTCAACGTTCTGTCACTAGGTGCAGTTTGATTCCTCTGTGTCCTTCTCAGAGAAGTCTCAATTCCTTGTGTCTGTTTATGTGAGTTAGCTGTGTGTTTGGGTCTTGAGAGGAGTGGCCTTGGGTGGGAACTTCTCCTGCGTAGGTGGCACGAGTCTGCTGGGTGTGGACGGTGTGGTTGGCGGGCTGGGCTCTTGAACCTGTGCGGGCCAGGGCCCTCCGGCTGCTCTGCCCCTGGGCCGTTCCCGCTGTGGCGGCTGCGTGAGCTGCGGGGCATATCCGAGGCCCCACGCAGGGAGCACCCTGGCTGGCCTGCGGGGTCCGAGGCAGGTGCATGCCCAGTAGTAGGTCTTTTTGCCTGTGCACCGATGTCACCTCGGCGGCCCTGCTTGCTGGCCCATCTCCAGAGAGCATGCGTGTAGTCACTGGTTAAGGGAACTGCCTTTTGGTGACACGCAGGGCTCTTGTGGGCCGGTGGCCCGTGGGCTTGCTGAGGTGGCAGGCCAGCTAGCTTGTGGGGAAACTGCTCCCCTCTGCTGTCAAGGTGGAGGTGGAGTTTCAGTGCATTTAGGCATTTAGATGTGAGTGAGGTCTCTCTGAAATGGAATAGTAGCGTTGAGAGCTATGTTTCCGTTCGTATGAAAAGGGTGCTGAGCATAAAGAGTTGGGTGATGGTGGCAGGAATTCTAGGAATGTTTATGTCCCCGCACTTATTTATTTTCTGTTAAGGGAGGTGATTCTGAAGTAACTTTTTACTCACGGATGAAGGTGGTGCATAAGGTCATCCCACGTCAGCCATGGTGAGATGAAGTGGTGTAGTAGAATTAAAGCCTGTACACCTTGGCCTGATACATAGGAGACACACCGTGGGTGCTCTTTGCTGCCCTCCTGTCCTGGCTTATTACCTTAACTAACTCGATGGTTCAGAGTGGTCCCAGCAACATTTCCGGCAAGATCTTTCTAAAATTGCATAGAATCACTTGGCAAAGATATCCCCAGAGGCTAGTGGAGAACTTTACTCTTTCTGGTCATAGTTTGCAAGATGTTTGCCCTATCCTGCGTTCCTTTGTTACTTTTGCATCTCCTGTGATTGTAGACCGATGGGGCAGTGGCGTACACACACACACACGCGCGCACACGCACACGCACACACGCACGCACAGGCGCGCGCACACGCACGCACACAGACACACACACACACACACACACACACACACACACACACACACACACACGGCTGAGAGTTAACGGAGACCCCAGTTATAGGAAACTGCAGCCCGCACTTTAAAAAAGAAACGCGCATAAGTTGTGCTCCTGGCGTGCCCCCCATAGGGAGCGGACTTCAAAGTGCAGAGGTGGTTGGACACAGATACCTATGCAGACACCTAAGCACAGATATCTATGCGTAGGCTCTCTCCATCCATCGTCTTAAGTGCGTCTCTGTTTACCTACATATCTATGTTAGTCTACTCAAGCTGATAACCAGAGTGTCATTGAGTGGGGGCTTCATCCATAGACACTGATTTCTCACCATTCTGGAAGCAGAAGTCCAAGACCAAGGCAGGTTCAGTTCCTGGTGAGGTCCCTTCTTCTGGCTTGCATACGGCCGCATCCCTGCTGTGTCCTCACAGGGTCGAGGGAGAAAGCTCTGTCCTCTGTTCCTCTTAATAGCACTGATTGCATAATGGCAGCTCCACCCACACCCTCATGATAGCTTCCGAACCAAATTACCTCCAAAGGCCCCACCTCCCAAGACCATGACAGTGGGGGTTAGGGCTTCAACCCTGACTCAATTCAAATATGAACTTGTGTGTGTGTGTGTGTGTGTGTGTGTGTGGTGGCGGCGGCGGGGGGTTAGGAGGAGCAGAAGATGGTGAGGTGAGGGCCCAAAAATTCAGTTCATAACTCTGTATCTATCTATCATCTATCTATTCTCTATCTAATCTATCAATATCTTATCATCTGTCTTTCTAACGTAACCTACCTATATCATCTATCCTATCTAGTCTATCATCCGTCATCTATATATGTCTTATCTATCTGTCATCTCTGTCAATCTATTCGTCTAACCTATGAATATCTATCATCTATCTAATGTATCTATTTCTAATCTATCATCTGTCACCTGTCTGTCACCTACCTGTTGTCATCTTTTTGTCTACCCATCTATCCTTATGTACAGAACAGTGTAAGATAAATTCTAGCTGAAATAAGCAGGTGAAGGGAGGCAACAAAGGGCCCGGTAGTTTATTTGAACGCAAATACCCGGGCGAGATTTCCCCGGTCTATAGAAATGGAGGCTGGGGAATTCACACTTAAGTAGACAGGCAGGCAGCGAGATTTTCGAGAAGGTAGGGGGAGGCAGAGCTTAGATTTACAGCAGCACGAGGATTGGCTAGCCCAAGGCATATTTTTCAGGTTGGGAGGGGGCAACAGCCAAGAACTTCGGCCCATCATCAGTGTCCCGCGTGGGAGGGGGCAGCAGCCGGAGACATTGGCACATCATCAGTGTCCGACGTGCTCGCTCCTCCCATCAGTGCCCCCAGCCTTACAAACAGTTAACAACACGGCTATCTAACATGGCTGGCTATCTATCTATCTGTCTGTCTGTCTGTCTGTCTGTCTGTCTGTCTATCTATCTATCTATCTATCTATCTATCAATCATATATTCAATCTATCTATACCTGTCATCTATCCTATCTAATCTATCATCTATCTATCTGTCTATCTGTCCTATCTATCTATCATCATGTTTTTGTCTACCCATCTATCTTTATGTACAGAACAGTTCACAAGATGGCTTATATGTCACTTCCCTACTTATGTTTCCAAAAGCCTGCAAGGTAACTAGGCCCTAGAGACAGACAGCACTGGGTTCACCGAGACATTTGCACATCGAGTCAACAGCGTGTGACTACAAAACTAGTCGATGGTGGTGCGGGGACTTCAACCCATATCTCTGTCCCCGGTCCTCTTTGCCCTCCTTGCTGACGGTATTCTAGCCGCATTTGTTGACTGACTGCTCCCTGAAGACCACAAGCATCCCTCCTCTTGGCTTTTTCAGTAATTTATCCCATTGTATGGAATGCTTTTCCCTCAGATACCTGGTTCTGTCACCTCCTTCTAGACTGTTCAAGTCCCACCTCCCTGGTGAGGCTTACCCTGTCCACTGTTTATTTTGAAAGCCCTGCTTCTCTCTGCCTACAATCTCAGTCCTCCATATCCTGCTTTTCATTCTTCATAGTGTTTGTTACCGGCTAAGCTACCGGAAAACTTACAGATGTTCATTGTCTCTTTCCTCCCCTCCAACTAGAACGTGGTCTCCACAGGTTAGGAATTCTGCGTGTATTGAGTCTGGTGGAGACCCTGCAGACTCTAGGGTCAGCGAGAAGTGGGCACAGTTGTAACTCAACGTGGCTTGACATGTTAGCAGTTTAGGTTAGAGTCAGGCCAGGCGGTCATTAAAGAGGACCTTTTCTGATATTACTAAGCTACTTGGTAAATTCTAAGTAAGCTTACATTTTCAATAATCACACAGCAGGCAGAAGCACTTCCTTCTGTCGTTCCTCCAGCCTCGAGGACCTGGATGCCAAATCCGTTCTCTCGTGGGGAAGTGGGAGTGTGTGAGGATGATCGGCCAAAGTCTTAAGTTACACAAGGCACACACATACAGAATTAAACATGTTTAAAAACCAAAATGATGAGAGAGGTTGCCTGTGTCACAGCAGGGATTCCCTAGCCCCCAGTGAGCTCAGAGCAGTGGGAGAGGAGAGGGAAGGGGCCACATAAGCCAACCCGGTCTCCTTCCTCTGGACTTGCCTCCCCCTGGGTTGTCATCCATTAAACGCTCAGCACGCAGACCTCGCGGTGAGCACGCACAGTCATAAAACGCGGCTACTTCCACATCCCAGTCGCTGGGGCACGGAACACGTTGCGTAGTTAAGTGTGGCTCAGAACACTATCACTCATGTATGTGTGTTCTTCCTCTGTCGCCGAGTCAAAGAGTAAACAGAGCAGAGGCATACTAGCAAGAGCAGGGTTTAGTGTGAATATATAATATACGCACATACTGTGGGAAAGACTTTGTTAAATGGATAGGAGGACATAGGCCTTGTCTGGAGCCGGGGGAGGCCTGTAGGTGCCGTTGGCAAGGGCTGTGGCGTGTCCACCGGGTCGGAGGCCGAGTTAGGGGTAGGGCCGAGGCCGTCGGCTGTGCCTCCCACGGCATCGTGTGGGTCCAGGGCTGACCGGAGGATGACCGCCCGCGCGGTGGGTGTCTGAGGTGCGCAGGAGGCCGGCGGTGGCGCCGCCCACGGCCTCGTGCGAGGCCGGTGGGGACCGGAAGATGACGGCCACCGAGGGTGGCGTCGTGTCCATCGGCTCGACCCGAGCGTCATCGTCGGCCTTCGGGCCGGCGGTGGTGCTGCCCACGGGCTCGTGTGGCGCCGGGGGAGACCGCAAGATCACGGCCAGCCAGGGTGGCGTCGTGTCCACTGGTTCGTCTTGAGCGTCAGCGTCGGCCTTAAGGCCGGCGCTTGTCCTGCCCATGGCCTTGTCTGGGGCCGGGGATCAGTTGTAGGTGCCTTTCCCGAGGGTGGTGGCGGGCCCATCGGGTCATCGTCCGACTTGGGGGTAGGGCCGAGGCCGTCGTCTGTGCCTCCCACGGCATCGTGTGGGTCCAGGGCAGACCGGACGATGACCGCCCGCGCGGTGGGTGTCTGAGGTGCGCAGGAGGCCGGCGGTGGTGATGCCCACGGCCCGGTGTGGGGCCCGGTGGGGACCGGAAGATGACGGCGAGCGACGGTGGCGTCGTGTCCATTGGCTCGCCTTGAGAGTCAGAGTGAGCCTTCGGGCCGGCGCCTGTGCTGCCCACTGCGTCGTCTGGGGCCCGGGGGGACGAGTAGGTGCCTTTCCCGATGGCGGAGGCGTGCCCATCGGGTCCTAGTCCGACTTGCGGGTACCGGTCCGAGGCCGTCGTCTGTGCCTCCCACGGCATCGTGTGGGGCCAGGGGAGGCCGGCGGTGCCGCTGCCCACGGCCTCGTGTGGGGCTGGGGGGGGGGGGGGGGGGGGCCGGAACATGACGGCCATCGAGGGGGGTGTCGTGTCCCATCGGCTCGTCTTGAGCGTCAGCGTCAGCCTTCGGGCGGGCGCTTGTGCTGCCCTGGGCCTTGCCTGGGGCCGGGGGGGCAGTTGTAGGTGCCTTTCCCGAGGGCGGCGGCGTGCCCATCGGGTCCGAGGCTGACTTACGGGTAGGGCCGAGGCCGTCGTCTGTGCCTCCCACGGCATCGTATGGGGCCAGGGGAGACCAGACGACGACCGCCCGCGCGGTGGTTGTCGGAGGCACACAGGAGGCCGGCGGTGGTGCTGCCCACGGCCCCGTGCGGGGCCGGGGGCGACCGGAAGATGACGGCCATGGAGGGTGGCGTCGTGTCCATGGGCTCGTCCCCGGCGTCATCGCCGGCCCTCGGGCCGAAGGTGGAGCTGCCCACGGCCCCGTGCGCGGCCGGGGGCGACCGGAAGATGACGGCCATGGAGGGTGGCGTCGTGTCCATGGGCTCGTCCCGGGCGTCATCGCCGGCCCTCGGGCCGAAGGTGGAGCTGCCCACGGCCCCGTGTGCGGCCGGGGGCGACCGGAAGATGACGGCCATGGAGGGTGGTGTCGTGTCCATGGGCTCGTCGTCCTGAGCATCAGCCTTCAGGCTGGCGCCTGTGCAGCCCACGGACTTGTCCGTGGCCAGGGGGCAGTTGTGGGTGCCTTTCCCGAAGGCGGTGGCGTGCCCATCGGGTCGTCGTCCGCCTTGCGGGTAGGGCCGAGGCCGTCGTCTGTGCCTCCCACGGCATCGTATGGGGCCAGGGGAGACCAGACGACGACCGCCCGCGCGGTGGTTGTCTGAGGCGCGCAGGAGGCCGGCGGTGGCGCTGCCCATGGCCTTGTCTGTTGGCTGACTCTGGATGGCGGTTTCACAGAGGCAGGACACCTCGAGGCGGGCTGGTAGTGGTGCCCGTGTGCCCTGCAGAGGAGGAGCTCGTCTGGGTGGTCTCTCTCCAGCCGTCTGCTGGGAGCCTAGGATGGTCCAGAGGCCCAGGACTGCTCCCCGTGGAAGTGGGAACTCTGTTGGGAAAAGTGGGAAAAGCCAGCCGCTAAAGGCACAGGATCCCCAGTGGAACAGCCTGTGACCAGGGCAGCGGGCAGGTGCAGGGTGCTCCCTGGCAGGAGGGGTAGGGGCCAGCGTCCCGGGGACGGGAAGGACCGGCGGGCGAAGAAGGTGGGGCTGGGGAGGCGGCGGGCGGGGTGGGGCACGAACCTTAGGAAGGAGGAAACTGTCCACACGGGAAAATGGGTTGTGGTGTGCGCCAAACGATCCGAGGAAAGGGTCTGAAGCTAGGGAGAGGGTCTCCTTTGCCACTAACTCCTTCTCAGGCCAAGCACGCACTGAGCTGCCCAGCTAGGGCGAGCCTGGTATGTATGTCAGCCAGGGGACGCATCACAAAGCGGCCTGGGCCGCTGTGACGTCACCCAGGGGCCGCATCACCAAGCCCCCTCCCCCCCCCCCCCCCACTGCCTTAAGCACACCGGCCCCGCCCAGAGGAGACCCTGGGCCAAGGCCACGGCGCGGCCCCAAGGCCAACCCCAGTAGAATCCCTAGCCCCCGGGACTGCCCGCTGAGGGCCGTGCGGGTGTTCGGACCGACGAGGCCACCGTGCGGACCGTCGAGGGCTGCAGTGCCCGCGTCTGTCGGAGCTCAGCCCGCCCGGGTGCCGGCTCTGCATGTTCTCGGCACCCGGGGTGCGGCGGGCGGCAAGTGCCTTGCCCCCCACCCCCGCCCCCCCGCCCGCCCCCCCGCGCTCCCGGAGGCCAGGGCCTGCTCACGGCCCGGCGCGGAGCCACCCAGAGGCTGCCCGGGGCACGGCCCGCCCTTTCCCGGGCGTTCCCAGCTTCTCTGGGACACCGGGAGCCAGGCATGCCTTCTCGGCCATGGCCAGCCAGGCGGCTGACTTCTGAGGAGGGCGCAGACCCCATGACTTGCCGTCCTAGCTAGCGGGCAGGTTCTTTCTTTGCTTCTCACAGAAAGCGTAGGTCGGGGACCACCGGGTCTCAGCATAGCCACATCCCGCATTCTGACTGGGCCTGGCTGCCCAGATTTTCTCTCTGATCTAGTTTTGGGGGCCTGTGTCTCGTACGTGAATAACACAGCAGAGTATAAACTGGGAAACACTTTTTATTTTTAAAATGCTTCTCCTTTAGACTCTCGGTCTCGATGGCGTCGCCGTTCCTGCCCGTCAGCCAAGCTGGAAGCTTGCGGGGCGACCTCGCCTCCTCTCAGCAGTCAGCCTGTCCATTCCCGATCCCGACTGTTCATCCTTTACGTTTTTTTTTTAAACTCTACTTTTTATTTTTATTTTATTTATTTTTTTAGTTTATTATTTTTTATTGAAGGGTAGTTGACGCACAGTATTACATTACGTTAGTTTCAAGTGTACAACACAGTGATAAAACATTTATATACATAATTCTAGGTTCCAGCTATCGCCCTACCAAGCTGTTACAATATCTTGACTATATTCCTTACGCTATCCATTACATCCCGGTTACTTATTTATTTTACCATTGGAAGTCTTGTCCTTTTTTTTTTTTTTTTTTTTTCTGTGAGGGCATCTCTCATATTTATTGATCAAATGGTTGTTAAGGACAATAAAATTCTGTATAGGGGAGTCAATGCTCAATGCACAATCATTAATCCACCCCAAGCCTAATTTTCGTCAGTCTCCAATCTTCTGAGGCATAACAAACAAGTTCTTACATGGAGAACAAATTCTTACATAGTGAATAAGTTACATAGTGAACAGTACAAGGGCAGTCATCACAGAAACTTTCGGTTTTGCTCATGCATTATGAACTATAAACAGTCAGTTCAAATATGAATACTCATTTGGTTTTTATACTTGATTTATATGTGGATACCACATTTCTCTCTTTATTATTATTATTTTTAGTAAAATGCTGAAGTGGAAGGTAGATACAAAATAAAGGTAGAAAACATAGTTTAGTGTTGTAAGAGGGCAAATGTAGATGATCAGGTGTGTGCCTGTAGACTATGTGTTAATCCAAGCTAGACCAGGGCAATAAAACATCCACGTATGCAGAAGATTTCTCTCAGAACGGTGGGGTGAGGTTCTAAGCCTCACCTCTGTTGATCCCCAATTTCTCACCTGATGACCCCCCTGCGACTGTGCCTGTCTTAGGTTGTTCCTCCCTTGAGGAATCTTACCCGTCTCTGGCTAACCAGTCATCTTCCGGGGCCATACAGGGAAATGTAGAGTTGGTAAGTGAGAGAGAAGCCTTATTGTTTGAAATGGTTAGCTTTCTATTTCTTTGCATGGTTATGCCCTGTAGCTTCTATGCCCAGCATCTGTCTTGAGGTATCTTTACCACTTGGAAGAATTATGATACTCGGTAAATTTGATATGAGGCACGAATTCTATTTAAGGGTTGTAATTAGGAAGGAAGAAGAAAAGCTATAGAAGTAGCAGGCGGAAGAAAACATGGGAAGATTGATTATTTCTTTGACATATCTTCTTGTAGAGTAACTTCAGCATGTATAGGTTTTAAGCTACTACTTAAATTGCGCACACACATTAACATAATAGGAGTATAGTTACATAACCAAAGCATACCTGTAATTACCAGCCATCTCCAGTGAAACCGAGAAAACCAGTTAGGCACCTTAGGCATTTGTGAAAACTTATCTATGATGTGGTGGATATTGTCCAACTGAACTTGAACAGTCTGAGAGAAATCAGACAAATTAAAACAATCCATTCCTGGGGAATGTTCACATCCCTTATGTTCTTTTAACAGTAAATAGTCTGTAGTTGTAAGATTTTGGAGCGCTACAATTTGCACTTCTAATTCTTGGTTGAGTTCCAACAGTATAGATCCAGTCAAATTTGTTGTTTTACCGTATGCACAGGCCAGCTTAGATGTCTCCTTCATTCCCATGGCAAGTCCAGGAACTGGTGGGATGAGTGCATCTACAGCTGTAGCAGTGCGTGGATCTTTGTTGGGGTTTTTTGATGATCATCTTTTGGCATGAGTCTTCCAGAGAGTGCTGATGTTGGAAGTTCTTTTTCATATCGTATCTTAGTTCATTTTCGGGGTAGCCCAATTAGGCTTTGATCCTCTGTATAAACACAAACAGACCCTTTGCCTACACTTTTATATGCCCTTCATACCCTTGTGTAGAACTCATTGGCGGTTACCACACAGGAACTGCCCTTTTTTTTTTGTTTTTTTGTTTTGTTTTTGGTATCACTAATCTACACTTACATGACGAATATTATGTTTACTAGGCTCTCCCCTATACCAGGTCTCCCCTATAAACCCCTTTACAGTCACTGTCCATCAGCAGAGCAAAATGTTGTAGAATCACTACTTGCCTTCTCTGTGCTGTACAGCCCTCCCTTTTCTCCTACCCCCCCCCCCATGCATGCTAATCTTAATACCCCCCTACTCCTCCCCCCCCCCTTATCCCTCCCTACCCACCCCTCCTCCCCAGTCCCTTTCCCTTTGGTACCTGTTAGTCCATTCTTGAGTTCTGTGATTCTGCTGCTGTTTTGTTCCTTCAGTTTTTCCTTTGTTCTTATATTCCACAGATAAGTGAAATCATTTGGTATTTCTCTTTCTCCACTTGGCTTGTTTCACTGAGCATAATACCCTCCAGCTCCATCCATGTTGCTGCAAATGGTTGGATTTTCCCTTTTCTTATGGCTGAGTAGTATTCCATTGTGTATATGTACCACATCTTCTTTATCCATTCATCTATCGATGGACATTCAGGTTGCTTCCAATTCTTGGCTACTGTAAATAGTGCTGTGATAAACATAGGGGTGCACTGATCTTTCTCATACTTGATTGCTGCATTCTTAGGGTAAATTCCTAGGAGTGAAATTCCTGGGTCAAATGGTAAGTCTGTTTTGAGCATTTTGATGTACCTCCATACTGCTTTCCACAATGGTTGAACTAACTTACATTCCCAGCAGCAGTGTAGGAGGGTTCCCCTTTCTCCACAGCCTCGCCAACATTTGTTGTTGTTTGTCTTTTGGATGGCAGCCATCCTTACTGGTGTGAGGTGATACCTCATTGTAGTTTTAATTTGCATTTCTCTGATAATTAGCGATGTGGAGCATCTTTTCATGTGTCTGTTGGCCATCTGTATTTCTTTTTTGGAGAACTGTCTGTTCAGTTCCTCTGCCCATTTTTTAAATTGGGTTATTTGTTTTTTGTTTGTTGAGGCGTGTGAGCTCTTTATATATTCTGGATGTCAAGCCTTTATCGGATCTGTCATTTTCAAATATATTCTCCCATACTGTAGGGTTCCTTTCTGTTCTATTGATGGTGTCTTTTGCTGTACAGAAGCTTTTCAGCTTAATATAGTCCCACTTACTCATTTTTGCTGTTGTTTTCCTTGCCCGGGGAGATATGTTCAAGAAGAGGTCACTCATGTTTATGTCTAAGAGGTTTTTGCCTATGTTTTCTTCCAAGAGTTTAAGGGTTTCGTGACTTACATTCAGGTCTTTGATCCATTTTGAGTTTACTTTTGTATATGGGGTTAGACAATGGTCCAGTTTTGCCAGCACCACCTGTTGAAGAGACTGTCATTTTGCCACTGTATGTCCATGGCTCCTTTATCAAATATTAATTGACCATATATGTCTGGGTTAATGTCTGGATTCTCTAGTCTGTTCCATTGGTCTGTGGCTCTGCTCTTGTGCCAGTACCAAACTGTCTTGATTACTATGGCTTTATGGTAGAGCTTGAAGTTGGGGAGTGCAGATCTCAGCATTTTTTTATCCCCCTAGGTTCACTTACACTTTGGAGGTCTACCTCCCATCCTGGTTACTAGGTTCCTTAATTGATAGAGGGGCTGGAAGAAGCAGAACAGCATGTAGATGAAGTTAAAGTATAAAGTGGGCTTTTTCTAGGCTGAGTATATTTCACAGTGTCATGAGCCTCATCCCATTTCTGTGCTTTGTCTCACTGCAAATGCAGAGAGTGGATTGAGAAGGTGTCTCCAAAATTTGCACTTTTGTTTTGACAGTCAAAACTTCCTAGTAACATCCAGCTAGTCCTCATCTTGGTCACCAGAGGCAGCAGCGAACGGGTAACGTGGGTGCTGTCTCTCAGAAGTGGAACCTGCTGCTTAGACATTCTTTGTTCTCCAGTGTAGTCAGAGCAGCAGAAAGTCTAGTCATCATACTCAGGAAATTAAAATTCTAGATTTGGGAATTTTCCCCCTAACTACACCCTATCGTGCTGCCTTGCAAGTGCTCAGAGACAGCCAGGAAGCATCTCCAGCGGAAGTGGAGCTTGCACTGCCCCATTCGACGTGGCAACAGGGAGTCGCTGGACCACCTCATCTTCCCTGTCGGGTTTTTCCAGTCTGAACCCCGAGAGGAGTGGAACCCCTCGCATTGCAAAGCTGAGCACACACGGCAGCTGTTCAGCTGCTCTGACTCCAGGATTTTTTTCTTCGCAAGCCCCTGTGTGTCAGGCTGGGTGGTGAGGTGACAGCTGAGGCTGGGGGAGTGGAGAGCGGCTGACAGGAAAACAGACTCCTGAAGCCATTTCTCCCATCTCTCTGCCCCGTGTCCCTGGGGAGGAGGGCCTCCTTGGCCTTGGCATTATGCCGGAAGCCTTCACTTTATCCTCCTGAAAGGGATCGTCCTTGGTGCAGATCAATGTCATGACTGTGAAGGAAATTATGGTGGAAGTGGGAAGCTCTGTGCCTCGTCTTGGGGAGAGGGAGGTCCCTGCAGGCATTATGGGTATGTGGGGACACCTGTTGTGATATGACTGATGATAAGTAAATATTTGGTAATTGAGATGACCAAAATACATTTCCTAGGTATTTTTGCTCCTCGTGCACAATTCCTGAAAATCCTTCTGAGCCATAACTGTCCAATGGGTGTCTTGTTAGGTTAATGCAGAGGCTTTGGGGCCCTATCCTAGGTTAGAGGCTGGTTGCCAGGGGCACCAAGCTTGTGATTAGAGGATGGAAATTATTAGCCCTCAGCCCCCAGGGAAGAGGAAAGGGATGAGGGCTGGAGGCTGAATCAGCAATGGCCAGTGATTTAGTCAGTCATGACTCTGCAGTGAAGCCCTCACAAAACCCTAAGAGAAGAGCACATCTCTCTCATCTCCTGTTTCTCTGTCAGAGCTTCCATGCCTGGGGAACCAGGTGGCCTGCACATGCCACCAGGCCAGGCCCCAAGCACCCCAGGAGGATAGAAGCTCTTTTATTTGGGACCTTGCCATATGTGTGTGTTCATCCGGCTGTTGTGTCCTTTATGGTACTCTTTGTTAAACGTGAGTGTTCTTCTGAGATTCTGAGGCACCTTAGCAACTTGGGCAGACCTAAAGGGGAAGTTGTTGGAACCCGCAATCTTAGCCTGCAGGTGGGAAGCACAAGCTAATTGCGTGGGGCTTGCAACCAGGCTCTGGAGCTGGGGAGGAGGGCAGTCTTGAGGATAGAAACCTTACCCTGTAGAATCTGGTGTTGTCTCTGGGCAGATAGCCTCAGCATTGAGTTCTCAGACACCCTGCTGGTGTTCAAGAATTGCTTGGTGGTGTATGCATTGGAAACAGGTCCAGTATCCTGAAAGGAGTTACACTGCTGTGTATGAAAAAGAACGCTGGGTCATATGAAACCGCTATTAATATAGGTAGGAACCACCACACTGTTTTCCATAGTAGCTGCACCAATTTACATGGTCACAAACAGTGCATGACGGTTCCCTTTTGTCCACATCCTCATAAATAACTTGTTATTTCTTGTTTTTTTTGGGGAACTAGCCATTCTGAATGCTGTGAGGTGATAGCTCATTGTGATTTTTTTGTTGTTACCATTAGAGTACAATTACATGAGCAACATTGTGGTTACTAGACTCCCCCCCATTATCAAGTCCGCTCCCCGCACCCCATTACAGTCGCTGTCCATCAATGTAGTAAGATGCTATGGAATCACTACCTGTCTTCTGTGTGTTACACTGCAATCCCTGTGGCCCCCCACCCCCTACATTATGTGTGCGGATCGTAATGCCCCCTTTACCCCCTTATCGCTCCCTCCCCACCCGTCCTCCCAGGTCCCTTTCCCTTTGGTAACTGTTAGTCCATTCTTGGGTTCTGTGAGTCTGCTGCTGTTTTGTTCCTTCCCGTTTTTGCTTTGTTCTCATACCTCACAGAGGAGTGAAATCCTTGGATACTTGTCTTTCTCCACCTGGCTTATTTCACTGAGCATAACACCCTCTAGCTCCGTCCGTGTTGTTGCAAATGGTGGTAGGATTTGTTTTCTTCCTATGGCTGAGTGATATTCCGTAGTGTGTATGTACCACCTCTTCTTTATCCCTTCATCTCCCGATGGACACTTAGGTTGCTTCCCTTTCTTGGGTATTGTAAGTAGTGCTGTGATCAACATAGGGGTGCATCTGTCTCTTTCAAACTGGGCTCCTGCACTCTTAGGGTAAATTCCTAGGAGAGGAATTCCTGGGTCAAATGGCATTTCTGTTCTTTGGTTTTTGGGGGAACCTCCATACCGCTTTCCACAATGGTTGAGCTGACTGACATTCCCACCAGCAGTGTAGGAGGGTTCCCCTTTCTCCACACCCTCGCCGACATCTGTTGTTGTCTGTCTTTTGGGTGGTGGCCATCCTAACTGGTGTGAGGTGATACCCCGTTGTGGTTTTAGTGTGCATTTCTCTGATGGTTAGCGATGTGGAGCGTCTTTTCCATGTGCCTGCCGGCCACCTGAAATTGCTTCTGTGGAGAAGTGTCTGTTGAGAGCCTCTGCCCATTTTGTAACTGGATTCATTTGCTTTTTGTGTGTTGAGGTTCGTGAGCTCTTGATACATGTTTTGGATGGCAACGCCTTATCAGATATGTCATCGGTGAGTATATTCTCCCATACTGAAGGATGTCTTTTGGTTCTACTGATGGTGGTCAAACAGAATCTTACGAAACCCCCTACCACTTCATTCCAAATCTGACTAATTTTTTTTTTTTTTTTTTCCCCAGAACACCAACCAGCCGAGAAAACGGGAACGAAGAGGAGAAGCTGTGATGCGGGAACATCTGGCGTAAAACTGAGAGGTGAGGCGGTGTGGAGACTGGTAGGTTGTATCTTTCCATGTGCTGCTTTCAAGGGTCATAGGGAAAAAAGATCGCCAAGGAGATGAAGCCCGGGGTGTTGACGTCACCTGGTATCGGTGGAGCCACGTAGCCTCTAGCCATTGACGGGGAGGCTAGCATGCGGCACTGTTGTCTTTCCTGCGGAGTTAAGACGAGCGGCGTCCCCCGTTTGCAGTTCAGTCAGAGCCCGTGTGGGACTGTCCTGGCACCGGCCGGGGTGGACCCGAGAGCTGTGCCGTTCCTGCTGGGCTGTCGCAGCACCCCTCTCGGAACAGGGCCTCAGCAGCGCTCCCGGGAGAGAGAGAGAGAGAGAGAGAGAGAGACAGAGACAGAGACAGAGAGAGAGAGAGAGAGAGAGAGAGAGAGAGAGAGACAGAGAGAGACAGAGAGAGACAGAGAGAGAGAGAATTGCGCTCGAGAGACAGGGGCAGTTATATTTTCTGTAGCTCCCTGAGCATGCTCCTGGTGTTTATTTTGAGATCTCTTTCTCAGGAAGATTGATTTGAGTCCAGTTACCAGGTTCCTTTGAAGGTTCATATTTGTAGGTGGCGCCCTCTAGCTCCCAGAAGCTTTACTCTCTGGAGATGCTCAGCCCTTGGGGTGGGTGGGGGGTGGGGTGGCAGGGGTCCCAGGGGAGAGGTGCCGGTGCCCACCCCCGCCGGGAGGAAAGAGGTCTTTCCTGCTTCCCGACCGCAGTGCCCGTCTCCACTGCCGGGGCCAGTTTGCGGAGCACGCAGGGAGAAGCTGCCGTAGGTGGGGGCGGCCGTTTTGCAGGCCGGTGCCGGCGGGGAGGCAGGCCGTGTGCCAGTCACAGCACGGTAAGGCCCGGAGCTGCGAGGCCAGCAGGGGGATGGAGCGCCCGGAGCTCCTGAAAGCTCCCCCGCCTGCCGGGCAGAGTGCACCCGGGCAGTTTGGCGCACCTGTCCTTTCTCCTGAGCGGCAAGCCCTGCGGAAGCCTTGCCCCTTTAGCAGTTCTCTCGCTGTCAGGAAGTCTCTCAGACTGTCCGCCTTTCTTTTGTCCCACAGCGGCCGGATGTGGATCCCTGTGTTGTCCCACAAGTGGCTGGAATCTCAAGTCTCTCGAAGTCTTCCGCCTGTCTCTGCTTTCCAAGCCCACCGATCCTCCAGAGCGCAGCACGTGTACGGTAGGTTCGTGCTCCCAGAGCACATCTCCGGGGCTGTACGTCACACTTCTCCTCGAGGTGACAGCCTGCCGCAGCAGCGTTCTTCCCTGCTGCTCTTCCAGGATTTGGTGTAGTTGTTCTATTTCCATATAGTACGTATGTATGTGGTTTTGGTTTTGGGAGGAGGTTTCCGCCTCCCCTCTCACGTGAGCCGCCGTCTTTAATCCCAGCAGCACATCTTTTTTCTTCTTCTTCTTTTTTTTTTTTCTTTTCAGTTTCACTTGTCTAGGGTACCTGTCCCCACCCCCTCAACTTCTGGTTTGTCTTCGTCCTTGGATCTCAAGTGAGTCTCCTGTAAGGGAGCACGTAGGTGGTCTTGAGTTTTCATCCCTTCTTTTAACCCTGTGTCTTTTGATTGGCGCCCTCAGAGCCTGTCCTTTTATTCTGACAATTGAGAGCTGTGTCCTTATTGCACTTAAAAATTTTTTTTTGTTATCATTCATCTACAGTCACGTGAAGAACATGATGATCACCAAGTCCCCCCCAAAAACCCCGTTACAGTCGCTGACCATCAGCGTGTAGTAAGATGCTGTAGAATCACTACTTGTCTTCTCTGGGTTGTACAGCCCTCCCCATGCTCCCCCCACCCCACACGTTATACATGCTAATCCTGATGCCCCCTTTCTTTCTCCCCGCCCTTATCCCTCCCTTCCCACCCACCCTGCCCAGCCCCTTTCCCTTTGGTAACTGTGAGTCCACTCTCGGGTTCTGTGAGTCTGCTGCTGTTTTTTTCCTTCAGTTTTTCTTTGTTGTGATACTCCACACATGAGTATAAAGACGGCGTGATCGCCGCTGATCGGAGGGAGGGACAAACAAAAAGGAACACCCCATTTCTAGACAGGAGCAGTTGGGAGCAAAGAGTGTGTTGTGGACTGACGTGTTTATTTGAGTGTCCAAACTTCCCTCTTTATGTGGCTATTACTTCTTTACATTCGTGAACATCATAAAAGCCACTGATTTCAAAGGCCCAGACGCATACTGAGGTGAGAGAAGATGAGAAGGACGTTGCTGCACCACTAAATCTATGGCTGGGCACTGCTGAAACCAAACAAAAAGAATTCACGGTGGCCAGATAGGGCTATTTTCTAGTGGCTGTCTCTGGGGACTCAGACAGAATCCATTTGTTTGATTGTTTGTTTTTTCAGTTTCACTTGTGTAGGGTACCTGTCCCCACCCTGTAAGGGAGCACGTAGGTGGTCTTGAGCTTTCATCCCTTCTTTTAACCCTGTGTCTTTTGTTTGGAGCACTCAAAGCCTGTCCTTTTATTCTGATGATTCAGAGCTGTGCCCTTATTGCACTTCTTAAATTCTTTTTGTCATCATTCATCTACAGTCACGTGAAGAACATTACGTTTACCAGGCTCCCCCCTTCACCAAGTCCCCCGCGAAAACCTCTTACAGTCACTGTCCATCAGTGTAGTTTGGATGCTGTAGACCCCTTCACCATGTCCCCCCGACACACCCCGTTACAGTCGCTGTCCATCAGCGTGTAGTAAGATGCTGTAGAATCACTACTTGTCTTCTCTGGGTTGTACAGCCCTCCCCATGCTCCCCCCGCCCCACACATTCTACATGCTAATCCTGATGCCCCCTTTCTTTCTCCCCGCCCCTATCCCTCCCTCCCTCCCCACCCACCCTCCCCAGTCCCTTTCCCTTTGGTAACTGTGAGTCCACTCTCGGGTTCTGTGAGTCTGCTGCTGTTTTTCTCCTTCAGTTTTTCTTTGTTGTTATACTCCACACACGAGTGAAATCATTTGGTACTTGTCTTTCTCCGCCTGGCTTATTTCACTGAGCATAATACCGTCTAGCTCCGTCCACATCATTGCAAATGGTAGGATTTGTTTTCTTCTTATGGCTGCTTGCTGCACTTTTTAAAGTGGATTTTTCATTCTTCTTTTTTGTTTGTAGTTTCGCTATGTGCTTTCACCATTACTCTCCTGGTTTATGAGCAATAGCTTTTATTAATTGATATGTACCTATATCTCTCTCTCTATCTCTCTGTCTCTCTATCTATCTCTCTATCTATCTGTCTATCTATCTATCTATCTATCTATCTATCTATCTATCTATGAATCAATCATCTTTTTGTCTGCCCTTCTGTCAAGAACAGTCAACAACATAGGCTATGTCACTTCCCTACATTATGCCTCCAAAAATCTTGCAAGGTAACTAGGCCGTAGGGAGAGCACTGGGTTTTCACCGAGACACTTGCAGGTCGAGTCAGCCGCGTGCACCTACAAAACCAGGAAATGGTGGTGCAGGGACTTGAACCCGTATCTCTGTCCTCTGTCCTCTTTTACCTCCTTCTCGCTTGCTGACTGTATTTAGCCACATTCACTGACTAAGTGCTCCCTGAAGACCACAAGTATCCTTCCTCTGGGCCTCTTGTCGACAGAAAAGTAAACTTGGTGCTTTGCTCACCACCATGTTTGAGGGACATCGGCGTGATCGCCGCTGATAGGAGGGAGGGACAAATAAAAAGGAACACCAGTTTCTAGACAGGAGCAGTTGGGAGCAAAGAGTGTGCTGTGGAGTGACGTGTTCGGTTAAGCATCCAAACTTCCCTCGGTATCTGGTTATTGCCTCTTTACATTCGTGAACATCATAAAAGCCACTGATTTCAAAGGCCCAGACGCATATTATTACCGCAATTCAGTTGTTGAGGTGAGAGACGATGAGAAGGGCGTTGCTGCACCACTAAATCTATGGCTGGGCCCTGCTGAAACCAAACAAAAAGAATTCACGGTGGCCAGATAGGGCTATTTTCTAGTGACTGTCTCTGGGGACTCAGACAGAATCCGTTTGTTTGTTTGTTTGTTTGTTTGTTTGTTTGTTTGTTTGTTTGTTTGTTTCTCAGTTTCACCTGTGTAGGGTACCTGTCCCCGCCCCTTCGGCTTCTAGTCTGTCTGTGTCCTTGGATCTCAAGTGAGTCTCCTGTAAGGGAGCACGTAGATGGTCTTGAGCGAGAGATAGCTTTGTTTAGTATGATGCTCTCCTATCTACCTACCTACCTATCCCTTTATCTATCTACCTATCTATCTATCTATGATCTATCATCTATCTACTCTCATCTGTGTATCTATCTAATTAATCTATCACCTATATGTATGTATATCAACCCAATCTATGTATCAATCATCTGTCTGTCTATGTAATCTGTTGTCTCACTTTTGTCAACGTTCTGTCACTAGGTGCAGTTTGATTCCTCTGTGTCCTTCTCAGAGAAGTCTCAATTCCTTGTGTCTGTTTATGTGAGTTAGCTGTGTGTTTGGGTCTTGAGAGGAGTGGCCTTGGGTGGGAACTTCTCCTGCGTAGGTGGCACGAGTCTGCTGGGTGTGGACGGTGTGGTTGGCGGGCTGGGCTCTTGAACCTGTGCGGGCCAGGGCCCTCCGGCTGCTCTGCCCCTGGGCCGTTCCCGCTGTGGCGGCTGCGTGAGCTGCGGGGCATATCCGAGGCCCCACGCAGGGAGCACCCTGGCTGGCCTGCGGGGTCCGAGGCAGGTGCATGCCCAGTAGTAGGTCTTTTTGCCTGTGCACCGATGTCACCTCGGCGGCCCTGCTTGCTGGCCCATCTCCAGAGAGCATGCGTGTAGTCACTGGTTAAGGGAACTGCCTTTTGGTGACACGCAGGGCTCTTGTGGGCCGGTGGCCCGTGGGCTTGCTGAGGTGGCAGGCCAGCTAGCTTGTGGGGAAACTGCTCCCCTCTGCTGTCAAGGTGGAGGTGGAGTTTCAGTGCATTTAGGCATTTAGATGTGAGTGAGGTCTCTCTGAAATGGAATAGTAGCGTTGAGAGCTATGTTTCCGTTCGTATGAAAAGGGTGCTGAGCATAAAGAGTTGGGTGATGGTGGCAGGAATTCTAGGAATGTTTATGTCCCCGCACTTATTTATTTTCTGTTAAGGGAGGTGATTCTGAAGTAACTTTTTACTCACGGATGAAGGTGGTGCATAAGGTCATCCCACGTCAGCCATGGTGAGATGAAGTGGTGTAGTAGAATTAAAGCCTGTACACCTTGGCCTGATACATAGGAGACACACCGTGGGTGCTCTTTGCTGCCCTCCTGTCCTGGCTTATTACCTTAACTAACTCGATGGTTCAGAGTGGTCCCAGCAACATTTCCGGCAAGATCTTTCTAAAATTGCATAGAATCACTTGGCAAAGATATCCCCAGAGGCTAGTGGAGAACTTTACTCTTTCTGGTCATAGTTTGCAAGATGTTTGCCCTATCCTGCGTTCCTTTGTTACTTTTGCATCTCCTGTGATTGTAGACCGATGGGGCAGTGGCGTACACACACACACACGCGCGCACACGCACACGCACACACGCACGCACAGGCGCGCGCACACGCACGCACACAGACACACACACACACACACACACACACACACACACACACACACACACGGCTGAGAGTTAACGGAGACCCCAGTTATAGGAAACTGCAGCCCGCACTTTAAAAAAGAAACGCGCATAAGTTGTGCTCCTGGCGTGCCCCCCATAGGGAGCGGACTTCAAAGTGCAGAGGTGGTTGGACACAGATACCTATGCAGACACCTAAGCACAGATATCTATGCGTAGGCTCTCTCCATCCATCGTCTTAAGTGCGTCTCTGTTTACCTACATATCTATGTTAGTCTACTCAAGCTGATAACCAGAGTGTCATTGAGTGGGGGCTTCATCCATAGACACTGATTTCTCACCATTCTGGAAGCAGAAGTCCAAGACCAAGGCAGGTTCAGTTCCTGGTGAGGTCCCTTCTTCTGGCTTGCATACGGCCGCATCCCTGCTGTGTCCTCACAGGGTCGAGGGAGAAAGCTCTGTCCTCTGTTCCTCTTAATAGCACTGATTGCATAATGGCAGCTCCACCCACACCCTCATGATAGCTTCCGAACCAAATTACCTCCAAAGGCCCCACCTCCCAAGACCATGACAGTGGGGGTTAGGGCTTCAACCCTGACTCAATTCAAATATGAACTTGTGTGTGTGTGTGTGTGTGTGTGTGTGTGGTGGCGGCGGCGGGGGGTTAGGAGGAGCAGAAGATGGTGAGGTGAGGGCCCAAAAATTCAGTTCATAACTCTGTATCTATCTATCATCTATCTATTCTCTATCTAATCTATCAATATCTTATCATCTGTCTTTCTAACGTAACCTACCTATATCATCTATCCTATCTAGTCTATCATCCGTCATCTATATATGTCTTATCTATCTGTCATCTCTGTCAATCTATTCGTCTAACCTATGAATATCTATCATCTATCTAATGTATCTATTTCTAATCTATCATCTGTCACCTGTCTGTCACCTACCTGTTGTCATCTTTTTGTCTACCCATCTATCCTTATGTACAGAACAGTGTAAGATAAATTCTAGCTGAAATAAGCAGGTGAAGGGAGGCAACAAAGGGCCCGGTAGTTTATTTGAACGCAAATACCCGGGCGAGATTTCCCCGGTCTATAGAAATGGAGGCTGGGGAATTCACACTTAAGTAGACAGGCAGGCAGCGAGATTTTCGAGAAGGTAGGGGGAGGCAGAGCTTAGATTTACAGCAGCACGAGGATTGGCTAGCCCAAGGCATATTTTTCAGGTTGGGAGGGGGCAACAGCCAAGAACTTCGGCCCATCATCAGTGTCCCGCGTGGGAGGGGGCAGCAGCCGGAGACATTGGCACATCATCAGTGTCCGACGTGCTCGCTCCTCCCATCAGTGCCCCCAGCCTTACAAACAGTTAACAACACGGCTATCTAACATGGCTGGCTATCTATCTATCTGTCTGTCTGTCTGTCTGTCTGTCTGTCTGTCTATCTATCTATCTATCTATCTATCTATCAATCATATATTCAATCTATCTATACCTGTCATCTATCCTATCTAATCTATCATCTATCTATCTGTCTATCTGTCCTATCTATCTATCATCATGTTTTTGTCTACCCATCTATCTTTATGTACAGAACAGTTCACAAGATGGCTTATATGTCACTTCCCTACTTATGTTTCCAAAAGCCTGCAAGGTAACTAGGCCCTAGAGACAGACAGCACTGGGTTCACCGAGACATTTGCACATCGAGTCAACAGCGTGTGACTACAAAACTAGTCGATGGTGGTGCGGGGACTTCAACCCATATCTCTGTCCCCGGTCCTCTTTGCCCTCCTTGCTGACGGTATTCTAGCCGCATTTGTTGACTGACTGCTCCCTGAAGACCACAAGCATCCCTCCTCTTGGCTTTTTCAGTAATTTATCCCATTGTATGGAATGCTTTTCCCTCAGATACCTGGTTCTGTCACCTCCTTCTAGACTGTTCAAGTCCCACCTCCCTGGTGAGGCTTACCCTGTCCACTGTTTATTTTGAAAGCCCTGCTTCTCTCTGCCTACAATCTCAGTCCTCCATATCCTGCTTTTCATTCTTCATAGTGTTTGTTACCGGCTAAGCTACCGGAAAACTTACAGATGTTCATTGTCTCTTTCCTCCCCTCCAACTAGAACGTGGTCTCCACAGGTTAGGAATTCTGCGTGTATTGAGTCTGGTGGAGACCCTGCAGACTCTAGGGTCAGCGAGAAGTGGGCACAGTTGTAACTCAACGTGGCTTGACATGTTAGCAGTTTAGGTTAGAGTCAGGCCAGGCGGTCATTAAAGAGGACCTTTTCTGATATTACTAAGCTACTTGGTAAATTCTAAGTAAGCTTACATTTTCAATAATCACACAGCAGGCAGAAGCACTTCCTTCTGTCGTTCCTCCAGCCTCGAGGACCTGGATGCCAAATCCGTTCTCTCGTGGGGAAGTGGGAGTGTGTGAGGATGATCGGCCAAAGTCTTAAGTTACACAAGGCACACACATACAGAATTAAACATGTTTAAAAACCAAAATGATGAGAGAGGTTGCCTGTGTCACAGCAGGGATTCCCTAGCCCCCAGTGAGCTCAGAGCAGTGGGAGAGGAGAGGGAAGGGGCCACATAAGCCAACCCGGTCTCCTTCCTCTGGACTTGCCTCCCCCTGGGTTGTCATCCATTAAACGCTCAGCACGCAGACCTCGCGGTGAGCACGCACAGTCATAAAACGCGGCTACTTCCACATCCCAGTCGCTGGGGCACGGAACACGTTGCGTAGTTAAGTGTGGCTCAGAACACTATCACTCATGTATGTGTGTTCTTCCTCTGTCGCCGAGTCAAAGAGTAAACAGAGCAGAGGCATACTAGCAAGAGCAGGGTTTAGTGTGAATATATAATATACGCACATACTGTGGGAAAGACTTTGTTAAATGGATAGGAGGACATAGGCCTTGTCTGGAGCCGGGGGAGGCCTGTAGGTGCCGTTGGCAAGGGCTGTGGCGTGTCCACCGGGTCGGAGGCCGAGTTAGGGGTAGGGCCGAGGCCGTCGGCTGTGCCTCCCACGGCATCGTGTGGGTCCAGGGCTGACCGGAGGATGACCGCCCGCGCGGTGGGTGTCTGAGGTGCGCAGGAGGCCGGCGGTGGCGCCGCCCACGGCCTCGTGCGAGGCCGGTGGGGACCGGAAGATGACGGCCACCGAGGGTGGCGTCGTGTCCATCGGCTCGACCCGAGCGTCATCGTCGGCCTTCGGGCCGGCGGTGGTGCTGCCCACGGCCTCGTGTGGCGCCGGGGGAGACCGCAAGATCACGGCCAGCCAGGGTGGCGTCGTGTCCACTGGTTCGTCTTGAGCGTCAGCGTCGGCCTTAAGGCCGGCGCTTGTCCTGCCCATGGCCTTGTCTGGGGCCGGGGATCAGTTGTAGGTGCCTTTCCCGAGGGTGGTGGCGGGCCCATCGGGTCATCGTCCGACTTGGGGGTAGGGCCGAGGCCGTCGTCTGTGCCTCCCACGGCATCGTGTGGGTCCAGGGCAGACCGGACGATGACCGCCCGCGCGGTGGGTGTCTGAGGTGCGCAGGAGGCCGGCGGTGGTGATGCCCACGGCCCGGTGTGGGGCCCGGTGGGGACCGGAAGATGACGGCGAGCGACGGTGGCGTCGTGTCCATTGGCTCGCCTTGAGAGTCAGAGTGAGCCTTCGGGCCGGCGCCTGTGCTGCCCACTGCGTCGTCTGGGGCCCGGGGGGACGAGTAGGTGCCTTTCCCGATGGCGGAGGCGTGCCCATCGGGTCCTAGTCCGACTTGCGGGTACCGGTCCGAGGCCGTCGTCTGTGCCTCCCACGGCATCGTGTGGGGCCAGGGGAGGCCGGCGGTGCCGCTGCCCACGGCCTCGTGTGGGGCTGGGGGGGGGGGGGGGGCCGGAACATGACGGCCATCGAGGGGGGTGTCGTGTCCCATCGGCTCGTCTTGAGCGTCAGCGTCAGCCTTCGGGCGGGCGCTTGTGCTGCCCTGGGCCTTGCCTGGGGCCGGGGGGGCAGTTGTAGGTGCCTTTCCCGAGGGCGGCGGCGTGCCCATCGGGTCCGAGGCTGACTTACGGGTAGGGCCGAGGCCGTCGTCTGTGCCTCCCACGGCATCGTATGGGGCCAGGGGAGACCAGACGACGACCGCCCGCGCGGTGGTTGTCGGAGGCACACAGGAGGCCGGCGGTGGTGCTGCCCACGGCCCCGTGCGGGGCCGGGGGCGACCGGAAGATGACGGCCATGGAGGGTGGCGTCGTGTCCATGGGCTCGTCCCCGGCGTCATCGCCGGCCCTCGGGCCGAAGGTGGAGCTGCCCACGGCCCCGTGCGCGGCCGGGGGCGACCGGAAGATGACGGCCATGGAGGGTGGCGTCGTGTCCATGGGCTCGTCCCGGGCGTCATCGCCGGCCCTCGGGCCGAAGGTGGAGCTGCCCACGGCCCCGTGTGCGGCCGGGGGCGACCGGAAGATGACGGCCATGGAGGGTGGTGTCGTGTCCATGGGCTCGTCGTCCTGAGCATCAGCCTTCAGGCTGGCGCCTGTGCAGCCCACGGACTTGTCCGTGGCCAGGGGGCAGTTGTGGGTGCCTTTCCCGAAGGCGGTGGCGTGCCCATCGGGTCGTCGTCCGCCTTGCGGGTAGGGCCGAGGCCGTCGTCTGTGCCTCCCACGGCATCGTATGGGGCCAGGGGAGACCAGACGACGACCGCCCGCGCGGTGGTTGTCTGAGGCGCGCAGGAGGCCGGCGGTGGCGCTGCCCATGGCCTTGTCTGTTGGCTGACTCTGGATGGCGGTTTCACAGAGGCAGGACACCTCGAGGCGGGCTGGTAGTGGTGCCCGTGTGCCCTGCAGAGGAGGAGCTCGTCTGGGTGGTCTCTCTCCAGCCGTCTGCTGGGAGCCTAGGATGGTCCAGAGGCCCAGGACTGCTCCCCGTGGAAGTGGGAACTCTGTTGGGAAAAGTGGGAAAAGCCAGCCGCTAAAGGCACAGGATCCCCAGTGGAACAGCCTGTGACCAGGGCAGCGGGCAGGTGCAGGGTGCTCCCTGGCAGGAGGGGTAGGGGCCAGCGTCCCGGGGACGGGAAGGACCGGCGGGCGAAGAAGGTGGGGCTGGGGAGGCGGCGGGCGGGGTGGGGCACGAACCTTAGGAAGGAGGAAACTGTCCACACGGGAAAATGGGTTGTGGTGTGCGCCAAACGATCCGAGGAAAGGGTCTGAAGCTAGGGAGAGGGTCTCCTTTGCCACTAACTCCTTCTCAGGCCAAGCACGCACTGAGCTGCCCAGCTAGGGCGAGCCTGGTATGTATGTCAGCCAGGGGACGCATCACAAAGCGGCCTGGGCCGCTGTGACGTCACCCAGGGGCCGCATCACCAAGCCCCCTCCCCCCCCCCCCCCCACTGCCTTAAGCACACCGGCCCCGCCCAGAGGAGACCCTGGGCCAAGGCCACGGCGCGGCCCCAAGGCCAACCCCAGTAGAATCCCTAGCCCCCGGGACTGCCCGCTGAGGGCCGTGCGGGTGTTCGGACCGACGAGGCCACCGTGCGGACCGTCGAGGGCTGCAGTGCCCGCGTCTGTCGGAGCTCAGCCCGCCCGGGTGCCGGCTCTGCATGTTCTCGGCACCCGGGGTGCGGCGGGCGGCAAGTGCCTTGCCCCCCACCCCCGCCCCCCCGCCCGCCCCCCCGCGCTCCCGGAGGCCAGGGCCTGCTCACGGCCCGGCGCGGAGCCACCCAGAGGCTGCCCGGGGCACGGCCCGCCCTTTCCCGGGCGTTCCCAGCTTCTCTGGGACACCGGGAGCCAGGCATGCCTTCTCGGCCATGGCCAGCCAGGCGGCTGACTTCTGAGGAGGGCGCAGACCCCATGACTTGCCGTCCTAGCTAGCGGGCAGGTTCTTTCTTTGCTTCTCACAGAAAGCGTAGGTCGGGGACCACCGGGTCTCAGCATAGCCACATCCCGCATTCTGACTGGGCCTGGCTGCCCAGATTTTCTCTCTGATCTAGTTTTGGGGGCCTGTGTCTCGTACGTGAATAACACAGCAGAGTATAAACTGGGAAACACTTTTTATTTTTAAAATGCTTCTCCTTTAGACTCTCGGTCTCGATGGCGTCGCCGTTCCTGCCCGTCAGCCAAGCTGGAAGCTTGCGGGGCGACCTCGCCTCCTCTCAGCAGTCAGCCTGTCCATTCCCGATCCCGACTGTTCATCCTTTACGTTTTTTTTTTAAACTCTACTTTTTATTTTTATTTTATTTATTTTTTTAGTTTATTATTTTTTATTGAAGGGTAGTTGACGCACAGTATTACATTACGTTAGTTTCAAGTGTACAACACAGTGATAAAACATTTATATACATAATTCTAGGTTCCAGCTATCGCCCTACCAAGCTGTTACAATATCTTGACTATATTCCTTACGCTATCCATTACATCCCGGTTACTTATTTATTTTACCATTGGAAGTCTTGTCCTTTTTTTTTTTTTTTTTTTTTCTGTGAGGGCATCTCTCATATTTATTGATCAAATGGTTGTTAAGGACAATAAAATTCTGTATAGGGGAGTCAATGCTCAATGCACAATCATTAATCCACCCCAAGCCTAATTTTCGTCAGTCTCCAATCTTCTGAGGCATAACAAACAAGTTCTTACATGGAGAACAAATTCTTACATAGTGAATAAGTTACATAGTGAACAGTACAAGGGCAGTCATCACAGAAACTTTCGGTTTTGCTCATGCATTATGAACTATAAACAGTCAGTTCAAATATGAATACTCATTTGGTTTTTATACTTGATTTATATGTGGATACCACATTTCTCTCTTTATTATTATTATTTTTAGTAAAATGCTGAAGTGGAAGGTAGATACAAAATAAAGGTAGAAAACATAGTTTAGTGTTGTAAGAGGGCAAATGTAGATGATCAGGTGTGTGCCTGTAGACTATGTGTTAATCCAAGCTAGACCAGGGCAATAAAACATCCACGTATGCAGAAGATTTCTCTCAGAACGGTGGGGTGAGGTTCTAAGCCTCACCTCTGTTGATCCCCAATTTCTCACCTGATGACCCCCCTGCGACTGTGCCTGTCTTAGGTTGTTCCTCCCTTGAGGAATCTTACCCGTCTCTGGCTAACCAGTCATCTTCCGGGGCCATACAGGGAAATGTAGAGTTGGTAAGTGAGAGAGAAGCCTTATTGTTTGAAATGGTTAGCTTTCTATTTCTTTGCATGGTTATGCCCTGTAGCTTCTATGCCCAGCATCTGTCTTGAGGTATCTTTACCACTTGGAAGAATTATGATACTCGGTAAATTTGATATGAGGCACGAATTCTATTTAAGGGTTGTAATTAGGAAGGAAGAAGAAAAGCTATAGAAGTAGCAGGCGGAAGAAAACATGGGAAGATTGATTATTTCTTTGACATATCTTCTTGTAGAGTAACTTCAGCATGTATAGGTTTTAAGCTACTACTTAAATTGCGCACACACATTAACATAATAGGAGTATAGTTACATAACCAAAGCATACCTGTAATTACCAGCCATCTCCAGTGAAACCGAGAAAACCAGTTAGGCACCTTAGGCATTTGTGAAAACTTATCTATGATGTGGTGGATATTGTCCAACTGAACTTGAACAGTCTGAGAGAAATCAGACAAATTAAAACAATCCATTCCTGGGGAATGTTCACATCCCTTATGTTCTTTTAACAGTAAATAGTCTGTAGTTGTAAGATTTTGGAGCGCTACAATTTGCACTTCTAATTCTTGGTTGAGTTCCAACAGTATAGATCCAGTCAAATTTGTTGTTTTACCGTATGCACAGGCCAGCTTAGATGTCTCCTTCATTCCCATGGCAAGTCCAGGAACTGGTGGGATGAGTGCATCTACAGCTGTAGCAGTGCGTGGATCTTTGTTGGGGTTTTTTGATGATCATCTTTTGGCATGAGTCTTCCAGAGAGTGCTGATGTTGGAAGTTCTTTTTCATATCGTATCTTAGTTCATTTTCGGGGTAGCCCAATTAGGCTTTGATCCTCTGTATAAACACAAACAGACCCTTTGCCTACACTTTTATATGCCCTTCATACCCTTGTGTAGAACTCATTGGCGGTTACCACACAGGAACTGCCCTTTTTTTTTTGTTTTTTTGTTTTGTTTTTGGTATCACTAATCTACACTTACATGACGAATATTATGTTTACTAGGCTCTCCCCTATACCAGGTCTCCCCTATAAACCCCTTTACAGTCACTGTCCATCAGCAGAGCAAAATGTTGTAGAATCACTACTTGCCTTCTCTGTGCTGTACAGCCCTCCCTTTTCTCCTACCCCCCCCCCCATGCATGCTAATCTTAATACCCCCCTACTCCTCCCCCCCCCCTTATCCCTCCCTACCCACCCCTCCTCCCCAGTCCCTTTCCCTTTGGTACCTGTTAGTCCATTCTTGAGTTCTGTGATTCTGCTGCTGTTTTGTTCCTTCAGTTTTTCCTTTGTTCTTATATTCCACAGATAAGTGAAATCATTTGGTATTTCTCTTTCTCCACTTGGCTTGTTTCACTGAGCATAATACCCTCCAGCTCCATCCATGTTGCTGCAAATGGTTGGATTTTCCCTTTTCTTATGGCTGAGTAGTATTCCATTGTGTATATGTACCACATCTTCTTTATCCATTCATCTATCGATGGACATTCAGGTTGCTTCCAATTCTTGGCTACTGTAAATAGTGCTGTGATAAACATAGGGGTGCACTGATCTTTCTCATACTTGATTGCTGCATTCTTAGGGTAAATTCCTAGGAGTGAAATTCCTGGGTCAAATGGTAAGTCTGTTTTGAGCATTTTGATGTACCTCCATACTGCTTTCCACAATGGTTGAACTAACTTACATTCCCAGCAGCAGTGTAGGAGGGTTCCCCTTTCTCCACAGCCTCGCCAACATTTGTTGTTGTTTGTCTTTTGGATGGCAGCCATCCTTACTGGTGTGAGGTGATACCTCATTGTAGTTTTAATTTGCATTTCTCTGATAATTAGCGATGTGGAGCATCTTTTCATGTGTCTGTTGGCCATCTGTATTTCTTTTTTGGAGAACTGTCTGTTCAGTTCCTCTGCCCATTTTTTAAATTGGGTTATTTGTTTTTTGTTTGTTGAGGCGTGTGAGCTCTTTATATATTCTGGATGTCAAGCCTTTATCGGATCTGTCATTTTCAAATATATTCTCCCATACTGTAGGGTTCCTTTCTGTTCTATTGATGGTGTCTTTTGCTGTACAGAAGCTTTTCAGCTTAATATAGTCCCACTTACTCATTTTTGCTGTTGTTTTCCTTGCCCGGGGAGATATGTTCAAGAAGAGGTCACTCATGTTTATGTCTAAGAGGTTTTTGCCTATGTTTTCTTCCAAGAGTTTAAGGGTTTCGTGACTTACATTCAGGTCTTTGATCCATTTTGAGTTTACTTTTGTATATGGGGTTAGACAATGGTCCAGTTTTGCCAGCACCACCTGTTGAAGAGACTGTCATTTTGCCACTGTATGTCCATGGCTCCTTTATCAAATATTAATTGACCATATATGTCTGGGTTAATGTCTGGATTCTCTAGTCTGTTCCATTGGTCTGTGGCTCTGCTCTTGTGCCAGTACCAAACTGTCTTGATTACTATGGCTTTATGGTAGAGCTTGAAGTTGGGGAGTGCAGATCTCAGCATTTTTTTATCCCCCTAGGTTCACTTACACTTTGGAGGTCTACCTCCCATCCTGGTTACTAGGTTCCTTAATTGATAGAGGGGCTGGAAGAAGCAGAACAGCATGTAGATGAAGTTAAAGTATAAAGTGGGCTTTTTCTAGGCTGAGTATATTTCACAGTGTCATGAGCCTCATCCCATTTCTGTGCTTTGTCTCACTGCAAATGCAGAGAGTGGATTGAGAAGGTGTCTCCAAAATTTGCACTTTTGTTTTGACAGTCAAAACTTCCTAGTAACATCCAGCTAGTCCTCATCTTGGTCACCAGAGGCAGCAGCGAACGGGTAACGTGGGTGCTGTCTCTCAGAAGTGGAACCTGCTGCTTAGACATTCTTTGTTCTCCAGTGTAGTCAGAGCAGCAGAAAGTCTAGTCATCATACTCAGGAAATTAAAATTCTAGATTTGGGAATTTTCCCCCTAACTACACCCTATCGTGCTGCCTTGCAAGTGCTCAGAGACAGCCAGGAAGCATCTCCAGCGGAAGTGGAGCTTGCACTGCCCCATTCGACGTGGCAACAGGGAGTCGCTGGACCACCTCATCTTCCCTGTCGGGTTTTTCCAGTCTGAACCCCGAGAGGAGTGGAACCCCTCGCATTGCAAAGCTGAGCACACACGGCAGCTGTTCAGCTGCTCTGACTCCAGGATTTTTTTCTTCGCAAGCCCCTGTGTGTCAGGCTGGGTGGTGAGGTGACAGCTGAGGCTGGGGGAGTGGAGAGCGGCTGACAGGAAAACAGACTCCTGAAGCCATTTCTCCCATCTCTCTGCCCCGTGTCCCTGGGGAGGAGGGCCTCCTTGGCCTTGGCATTATGCCGGAAGCCTTCACTTTATCCTCCTGAAAGGGATCGTCCTTGGTGCAGATCAATGTCATGACTGTGAAGGAAATTATGGTGGAAGTGGGAAGCTCTGTGCCTCGTCTTGGGGAGAGGGAGGTCCCTGCAGGCATTATGGGTATGTGGGGACACCTGTTGTGATATGACTGATGATAAGTAAATATTTGGTAATTGAGATGACCAAAATACATTTCCTAGGTATTTTTGCTCCTCGTGCACAATTCCTGAAAATCCTTCTGAGCCATAACTGTCCAATGGGTGTCTTGTTAGGTTAATGCAGAGGCTTTGGGGCCCTATCCTAGGTTAGAGGCTGGTTGCCAGGGGCACCAAGCTTGTGATTAGAGGATGGAAATTATTAGCCCTCAGCCCCCAGGGAAGAGGAAAGGGATGAGGGCTGGAGGCTGAATCAGCAATGGCCAGTGATTTAGTCAGTCATGACTCTGCAGTGAAGCCCTCACAAAACCCTAAGAGAAGAGCACATCTCTCTCATCTCCTGTTTCTCTGTCAGAGCTTCCATGCCTGGGGAACCAGGTGGCCTGCACATGCCACCAGGCCAGGCCCCAAGCACCCCAGGAGGATAGAAGCTCTTTTATTTGGGACCTTGCCATATGTGTGTGTTCATCCGGCTGTTGTGTCCTTTATGGTACTCTTTGTTAAACGTGAGTGTTCTTCTGAGATTCTGAGGCACCTTAGCAACTTGGGCAGACCTAAAGGGGAAGTTGTTGGAACCCGCAATCTTAGCCTGCAGGTGGGAAGCACAAGCTAATTGCGTGGGGCTTGCAACCAGGCTCTGGAGCTGGGGAGGAGGGCAGTCTTGAGGATAGAAACCTTACCCTGTAGAATCTGGTGTTGTCTCTGGGCAGATAGCCTCAGCATTGAGTTCTCAGACACCCTGCTGGTGTTCAAGAATTGCTTGGTGGTGTATGCATTGGAAACAGGTCCAGTATCCTGAAAGGAGTTACACTGCTGTGTATGAAAAAGAACGCTGGGTCATATGAAACCGCTATTAATATAGGTAGGAACCACCACACTGTTTTCCATAGTAGCTGCACCAATTTACATGGTCACAAACAGTGCATGACGGTTCCCTTTTGTCCACATCCTCATAAATAACTTGTTATTTCTTGTTTTTTTGGGGAACTAGCCATTCTGAATGCTGTGAGGTGATAGCTCATTGTGATTTTTTTGTTGTTACCATTAGAGTACAATTACATGAGCAACATTGTGGTTACTAGACTCCCCCCCATTATCAAGTCCGCTCCCCGCACCCCATTACAGTCGCTGTCCATCAATGTAGTAAGATGCTATGGAATCACTACCTGTCTTCTGTGTGTTACACTGCAATCCCTGTGGCCCCCCACCCCCTACATTATGTGTGCGGATCGTAATGCCCCCTTTACCCCCTTATCGCTCCCTCCCCACCCGTCCTCCCAGGTCCCTTTCCCTTTGGTAACTGTTAGTCCATTCTTGGGTTCTGTGAGTCTGCTGCTGTTTTGTTCCTTCCCGTTTTTGCTTTGTTCTCATACCTCACAGAGGAGTGAAATCCTTGGATACTTGTCTTTCTCCACCTGGCTTATTTCACTGAGCATAACACCCTCTAGCTCCGTCCGTGTTGTTGCAAATGGTGGTAGGATTTGTTTTCTTCCTATGGCTGAGTGATATTCCGTAGTGTGTATGTACCACCTCTTCTTTATCCCTTCATCTCCCGATGGACACTTAGGTTGCTTCCCTTTCTTGGGTATTGTAAGTAGTGCTGTGATCAACATAGGGGTGCATCTGTCTCTTTCAAACTGGGCTCCTGCACTCTTAGGGTAAATTCCTAGGAGAGGAATTCCTGGGTCAAATGGCATTTCTGTTCTTTGGTTTTTGGGGGAACCTCCATACCGCTTTCCACAATGGTTGAGCTGACTGACATTCCCACCAGCAGTGTAGGAGGGTTCCCCTTTCTCCACACCCTCGCCGACATCTGTTGTTGTCTGTCTTTTGGGTGGTGGCCATCCTAACTGGTGTGAGGTGATACCCCGTTGTGGTTTTAGTGTGCATTTCTCTGATGGTTAGCGATGTGGAGCGTCTTTTCCATGTGCCTGCCGGCCACCTGAAATTGCTTCTGTGGAGAAGTGTCTGTTGAGAGCCTCTGCCCATTTTGTAACTGGATTCATTTGCTTTTTGTGTGTTGAGGTTCGTGAGCTCTTGATACATGTTTTGGATGGCAACGCCTTATCAGATATGTCATCGGTGAGTATATTCTCCCATACTGAAGGATGTCTTTTGGTTCTACTGATGGTGGTCAAACAGAATCTTACGAAACCCCCTACCACTTCATTCCAAATCTGACTAATTTTTTTTTTTTTTTTTTCCCCAGAACACCAACCAGCCGAGAAAACGGGAACGAAGAGGAGAAGCTGTGATGCGGGAACATCTGGCGTAAAACTGAGAGGTGAGGCGGTGTGGAGACTGGTAGGTTGTATCTTTCCATGTGCTGCTTTCAAGGGTCATAGGGAAAAAAGATCGCCAAGGAGATGAAGCCCGGGGTGTTGACGTCACCTGGTATCGGTGGAGCCACGTAGCCTCTAGCCATTGACGGGGAGGCTAGCATGCGGCACTGTTGTCTTTCCTGCGGAGTTAAGACGAGCGGCGTCCCCCGTTTGCAGTTCAGTCAGAGCCCGTGTGGGACTGTCCTGGCACCGGCCGGGGTGGACCCGAGAGCTGTGCCGTTCCTGCTGGGCTGTCGCAGCACCCCTCTCGGAACAGGGCCTCAGCAGCGCTCCCGGGAGAGAGAGAGAGAGAGAGAGAGAGAGACAGAGACAGAGACAGAGAGAGAGAGAGAGAGAGAGAGAGACAGAGAGACAGAGAGAGACAGAGAGAGACAGAGAGAGAGAGAATTGCGCTCGAGAGACAGGGGCAGTTATATTTTCTGTAGCTCCCTGAGCATGCTCCTGGTGTTTATTTTGAGATCTCTTTCTCAGGAAGATTGATTTGAGTCCAGTTACCAGGTTCCTTTGAAGGTTCATATTTGTAGGTGGCGCCCTCTAGCTCCCAGAAGCTTTACTCTCTGGAGATGCTCAGCCCTTGGGGTGGGTGGGGGGTGGGGTGGCAGGGGTCCCAGGGGAGAGGTGCCGGTGCCCACCCCCGCCGGGAGGAAAGAGGTCTTTCCTGCTTCCCGACCGCAGTGCCCGTCTCCACTGCCGGGGCCAGTTTGCGGAGCACGCAGGGAGAAGCTGCCGTAGGTGGGGGCGGCCGTTTTGCAGGCCGGTGCCGGCGGGGAGGCAGGCCGTGTGCCAGTCACAGCACGGTAAGGGGCCTCGGAGCTGCGAGGCCAGCCAGGGGGATGGAGCGCCCGGAGCTCCTGAAAGCTCCCCCGCCTGCCGGGCAGAGTGCACCCGGGCAGTTTGGCGCACCTGTCCTTTCTCCTGAGCGGCAAGCCCTGCGGAAGCCTTGCCCCTTTAGCAGTTCTCTCGCTGTCAGGAAGTCTCTCAGACTGTCCGCCTTTCTTTTGTCCCACAGCGGCCGGATGTGGATCCCTGTGTTGTCCCACAAGTGGCTGGAATCTCAAGTCTCTCGAAGTCTTCCGCCTGTCTCTGCTTTCCAAGCCCACCGATCCTCCAGAGCGCAGCACGTGTACGGTAGGTTCGTGCTCCCAGAGCACATCTCCGGGGCTGTACGTCACACTTCTCCTCGAGGTGACAGCCTGCCGCAGCAGCGTTCTTCCCTGCTGCTCTTCCAGGATTTGGTGTAGTTGTTCTATTTCCATATAGTACGTATGTATGTGGTTTTGGTTTTGGGAGGAGGTTTCCGCCTCCCCTCTCACGTGAGCCGCCGTCTTTAATCCCAGCAGCACATCTTTTTTCTTCTTCTTCTTTTTTTTTTTTCTTTTCAGTTTCACTTGTCTAGGGTACCTGTCCCCACCCCCTCAACTTCTGGTTTGTCTTCGTCCTTGGATCTCAAGTGAGTCTCCTGTAAGGGAGCACGTAGGTGGTCTTGAGTTTTCATCCCTTCTTTTAACCCTGTGTCTTTTGATTGGAGCCCTCAGAGCCTGTCCTTTTATTCTGACAATTGAGAGCTGTGTCCTTATTGCACTTAAAAATTTTTTTTTGTTATCATTCATCTACAGTCACGTGAAGAACATGATGATCACCAAGTCCCCCCCAAAAACCCCGTTACAGTCGCTGACCATCAGCGTGTAGTAAGATGCTGTAGAATCACTACTTGTCTTCTCTGGGTTGTACAGCCCTCCCCATGCTCCCCCCACCCCACACGTTATACATGCTAATCCTGATGCCCCCTTTCTTTCTCCCCGCCCTTATCCCTCCCTTCCCACCCACCCTGCCCAGCCCCTTTCCCTTTGGTAACTGTGAGTCCACTCTCGGGTTCTGTGAGTCTGCTGCTGTTTTTTTCCTTCAGTTTTTCTTTGTTGTGATACTCCACACATGAGTATAAAGACGGCGTGATCGCCGCTGATCGGAGGGAGGGACAAACAAAAAGGAACACCCCATTTCTAGACAGGAGCAGTTGGGAGCAAAGAGTGTGTTGTGGACTGACGTGTTTATTTGAGTGTCCAAACTTCCCTCTTTATGTGGCTATTACTTCTTTACATTCGTGAACATCATAAAAGCCACTGATTTCAAAGGCCCAGACGCATACTGAGGTGAGAGAAGATGAGAAGGACGTTGCTGCACCACTAAATCTATGGCTGGGCACTGCTGAAACCAAACAAAAAGAATTCACGGTGGCCAGATAGGGCTATTTTCTAGTGGCTGTCTCTGGGGACTCAGACAGAATCCATTTGTTTGATTGTTTGTTTTTTCAGTTTCACTTGTGTAGGGTACCTGTCCCCACCCTGTAAGGGAGCACGTAGGTGGTCTTGAGCTTTCATCCCTTCTTTTAACCCTGTGTCTTTTGTTTGGAGCACTCAAAGCCTGTCCTTTTATTCTGATGATTCAGAGCTGTGCCCTTATTGCACTTCTTAAATTCTTTTTGTCATCATTCATCTACAGTCACGTGAAGAACATTACGTTTACCAGGCTCCCCCCTTCACCAAGTCCCCCGCGAAAACCTCTTACAGTCACTGTCCATCAGTGTAGTTTGGATGCTGTAGACCCCTTCACCATGTCCCCCCGACACACCCCGTTACAGTCGCTGTCCATCAGCGTGTAGTAAGATGCTGTAGAATCACTACTTGTCTTCTCTGGGTTGTACAGCCCTCCCCATGCTCCCCCCGCCCCACACATTCTACATGCTAATCCTGATGCCCCCTTTCTTTCTCCCCGCCCCTATCCCTCCCTCCCTCCCCACCCACCCTCCCCAGTCCCTTTCCCTTTGGTAACTGTGAGTCCACTCTCGGGTTCTGTGAGTCTGCTGCTGTTTTTCTCCTTCAGTTTTTCTTTGTTGTTATACTCCACACACGAGTGAAATCATTTGGTACTTGTCTTTCTCCGCCTGGCTTATTTCACTGAGCATAATACCGTCTAGCTCCGTCCACATCATTGCAAATGGTAGGATTTGTTTTCTTCTTATGGCTGCTTGCTGCACTTTTTAAAGTGGATTTTTCATTCTTCTTTTTTGTTTGTAGTTTCGCTATGTGCTTTCACCATTACTCTCCTGGTTTATGAGCAATAGCTTTTATTAATTGATATGTACCTATATCTCTCTCTCTATCTCTCTGTCTCTCTATCTATCTCTCTATCTATCTGTCTATCTATCTATCTATCTATCTATCTATCTATCTATCTATGAATCAATCATCTTTTTGTCTGCCCTTCTGTCCTTATGTACAAGAACAGTCAACAACATAGGCTATGTCACTTCCCTACATTATGCCTCCAAAAATCTTGCAAGGTAACTAGGCCGTAGGGAGAGCACTGGGTTTTCACCGAGACACTTGCAGGTCGAGTCAGCCGCGTGCACCTACAAAACCAGGAAATGGTGGTGCAGGGACTTGAACCCGTATCTCTGTCCTCTGTCCTCTTTTACCTCCTTCTCGCTTGCTGACTGTATTTAGCCACATTCACTGACTAAGTGCTCCCTGAAGACCACAAGTATCCTTCCTCTGGGCCTCTTGTCGACAGAAAAGTAAACTTGGTGCTTTGCTCACCACCATGTTTGAGGGACATCGGCGTGATCGCCGCTGATAGGAGGGAGGGACAAATAAAAAGGAACACCAGTTTCTAGACAGGAGCAGTTGGGAGCAAAGAGTGTGCTGTGGAGTGACGTGTTCGGTTAAGCATCCAAACTTCCCTCGGTATCTGGTTATTGCCTCTTTACATTCGTGAACATCATAAAAGCCACTGATTTCAAAGGCCCAGACGCATATTATTACCGCAATTCAGTTGTTGAGGTGAGAGACGATGAGAAGGGCGTTGCTGCACCACTAAATCTATGGCTGGGCCCTGCTGAAACCAAACAAAAAGAATTCACGGTGGCCAGATAGGGCTATTTTCTAGTGACTGTCTCTGGGGACTCAGACAGAATCCGTTTGTTTGTTTGTTTGTTTGTTTGTTTGTTTGTTTGTTTGTTTGTTTGTTTCTCAGTTTCACCTGTGTAGGGTACCTGTCCCCGCCCCTTCGGCTTCTAGTCTGTCTGTGTCCTTGGATCTCAAGTGAGTCTCCTGTAAGGGAGCACGTAGATGGTCTTGAGCGAGAGATAGCTTTGTTTAGTATGATGCTCTCCTATCTACCTACCTACCTATCCCTTTATCTATCTACCTATCTATCTATCTATGATCTATCATCTATCTACTCTCATCTGTGTATCTATCTAATTAATCTATCACCTATATGTATGTATATCAACCCAATCTATGTATCAATCATCTGTCTGTCTATGTAATCTGTTGTCTCACTTTTGTCAACGTTCTGTCACTAGGTGCAGTTTGATTCCTCTGTGTCCTTCTCAGAGAAGTCTCAATTCCTTGTGTCTGTTTATGTGAGTTAGCTGTGTGTTTGGGTCTTGAGAGGAGTGGCCTTGGGTGGGAACTTCTCCTGCGTAGGTGGCACGAGTCTGCTGGGTGTGGACGGTGTGGTTGGCGGGCTGGGCTCTTGAACCTGTGCGGGCCAGGGCCCTCCGGCTGCTCTGCCCCTGGGCCGTTCCCGCTGTGGCGGCTGCGTGAGCTGCGGGGCATATCCGAGGCCCCACGCAGGGAGCACCCTGGCTGGCCTGCGGGGTCCGAGGCAGGTGCATGCCCAGTAGTAGGTCTTTTTGCCTGTGCACCGATGTCACCTCGGCGGCCCTGCTTGCTGGCCCATCTCCAGAGAGCATGCGTGTAGTCACTGGTTAAGGGAACTGCCTTTTGGTGACACGCAGGGCTCTTGTGGGCCGGTGGCCCGTGGGCTTGCTGAGGTGGCAGGCCAGCTAGCTTGTGGGGAAACTGCTCCCCTCTGCTGTCAAGGTGGAGGTGGAGTTTCAGTGCATTTAGGCATTTAGATGTGAGTGAGGTCTCTCTGAAATGGAATAGTAGCGTTGAGAGCTATGTTTCCGTTCGTATGAAAAGGGTGCTGAGCATAAAGAGTTGGGTGATGGTGGCAGGAATTCTAGGAATGTTTATGTCCCCGCACTTATTTATTTTCTGTTAAGGGAGGTGATTCTGAAGTAACTTTTTACTCACGGATGAAGGTGGTGCATAAGGTCATCCCACGTCAGCCATGGTGAGATGAAGTGGTGTAGTAGAATTAAAGCCTGTACA
>NW_026644957.1:0-48946 GCF_030020395.1 Manis pentadactyla | reverse complement strand
ACTCATGTGTGGAGTATAAGATCAAAGAAAAACTGAAGGAACAAAACAGCAGCAGAATCACAGAACCCAAGAATGGACTAACAGTTAACAAAGGGAAAGGGCCTGGGGAGGATGCGTGCAAAGGGAGGGATAAGGGTGGGGAAAAGAACGGGGGCCTTACGATTAGGTTTTATAATGGGGGGGGGGGGCATAGGGAGAGCTGTGCGACACAGAGAAGACACGTAGTGATTCTACAGCATCTCACTACGCTGATGTACAGTGACTGTCATCGGGTTTGTGGGGGGGGCTTGGTGAAGGGGGGAGTCTAGTAAACATAATGTTCTTCGTGTAATTGTAGATTAATGATAACAAAATGAATAAAAATAAAAAAATAAAAGTGAGAAAATAAAAATGGTTTCCCAGTTTACCGTGTTGTGTTCTTTATATACCAGACACAGGACCCAAAACGAGACCAAAGAGAAAATCTGGGCTGTTAGGCCCGGTCCGAATGTGGGATGTTCCTATGCTGAAACCTGGTGGTCCCTCGCCTACGCTTTCTGGGAAGCAAAGAATGAACCTGCCTGCTACCTAGAAAGGGAAGTCATGCGGCCGGACCCTTCCTCAGAATCTGTCACCTGCCTGGCTGGCCATGGCGGAGAAAGCATGTCTGGCTCCAGGCCTCCCAGAGAAGATGGGAAGGCCCGGGGCGAGGGCGGGCCGTGTGCCACGGCAGAGCTGGCCTCCGGGACCGCGGAGGGCACAGCATTGGCCACCGCACCCCGGATGCTGAGCGCGGGCAGAGCCGGCACCCGGGCGGGCTGAGCTATGACAGACGCGGGCACTGCGGCCCTGAACGGTCTGCATGGCAGTCTCGCTGGCCCAAACAGCTGCACGGCCCGCGGCTGGCAGTCCTGGGGGCAAGGGATTCTACTGGGGTGGGCATTGCGGCCACGCCCTGTGACCTTTGGCCAGGGTCTCCTGTGGGCGGGGCTGGTGTGCTCATGGGGGTGGGGGCCCCGTGATGCGTTCCCCCTGGGTGACATCACGGTTGCCCAGGCTCCTATGTGATGCGTCCCCTGGCTGACCAATCAGAGGTTACCCTAGCTGGGCAGATCAGTGCGAGCTTGGCCAGAGAAGGAGTTAGAAGCTCTCCCTAGCTTCATACGCTATTCTCATGCCTGCCTCAAACGAAGGACTTACTGACACGAAACCGCCCTCGTGGGCCGCTATCGTACGGCCCCCACCGGCCCGACGCACGGCCGTGGAGATCTTCACAACCGCTGGGCTCGGGCCGGACTCTGACGCGGAGGACGAACCTATGGACACACCACCACCAGCCCGGGCCATCGTCTTCCGGTCCCCACCGGCCCCACAGCAGGCCCTGGGTATCATCACAACCGCCGGCCCGGAGCCGGACTCGGACGCGGAGGACGAACCTATGGACACAACACCACCCGCCCGGGCCATCGTCTTCCGGTCCCCACCGGCCAAACGCCGGGCCGTGGGCATCAACACACCCGCGGGCCTGGGGCCGGAATCTGACGCGGAGGACGAACCTATGGACACAACACCACCCGACCTGGCCATCGTCTTCCGGTCCCCACCGGCCCCACAGCAGGCCCTGGGTATCATCACAACCGCCGGCCTGGAGCCGGACTCGGACGTGGAGGACCAACCTATGGACACAACACCACGCGCCCGGGCCGTCGTCTTCCGGTCCCCACCGGTCAAACGCAGGGCCGTGGACATCATCACATCTGCCGGCCTGGGGCTGGAATCTGACGTGGAGGACGATCCTATGGACACACCACCACCCGCCCGGGCCATCGTCTTCCGGTCCCCACCGGCCAAACGACGCGCCGTGGGCATCATCACTCTCGCAGGCCTGGGGCCGGAATCTGACGCGGAGGACGAACCTATGGACACAACACCACCCGCCCGGGCCATCGTCTTCCAGTACCCACAGGCCCCACGTCAGGCCGTGGGCATCATCACGTCCGCCGGCCTGGGGCCAGACAATGATTCGGAGGATGAACCTACGGACACTACACCACCATCCAGGGCCATCGTCTTCCGGTCCCCACCGGCCAAACGCCGGGCCGTGGGCAACATCACATCCGCCGGCCTGGGGCCGGACAGTGATGCGGAGAACGAACGTATGGACACTACACCACCATCCCGGGCCATCGTGTTCCGGTCCCCCCCATCGGCCAAAAGCCGGGCCGTGGGCATCATCACATCCTCCGGCCTGGGGCCGGACTCTGACGCGGAGGACGAACCTATGGACACACCACCACCAGCCCGGGCCATCGTCTTCCGGTCCCCACCGGCCCCACAGCAGGCCCTGGGTATCATCACAACCGCCGGCCTGGAGCCGGACTCGGACGTGGAGGACCAACCTATGGACACAACACCACGCGCCCGGGCCATCGTCTTCCGGTCCCCACCGGCCAAACGCAGGGCCGTGGACATCATCACATCTGCCGGCCTGGGGCCGGAATCTCACACGGAGGACGAACCTGTGGACACACCACCACCCGCCCGGGCCATCGTCTTCCGGTCCCCACCGGCCCCACGCCAGGCCGTGGGCATCATCACATCCTCTGGCCTGGGGCTGGACTCTGACGGGGAGGACGAACCTATGGACACAACACCACCCGACCGGGCCGTCGTCTTACGGTCCCCACCGGCCAAACGCAGGGCCGTGGACTTCATCATATCTGCCGGCCTGGGGCTGGAATCTGACGCGGAGGACGATCCTATGGACACACCACCACCCGCCCGGGCCATCGTCTTCCGGTCCCCACCGGCCAAACGACGCGCCGTGGGCATCATCACTCCCGCAGGCCTGGGGCCGGAATCTGACGCGGAGGACGAACCTATGGACACAACACCACCTGCCCGGGCCATCGTCTTCCGGTCCCCACCGGCCCCAAGCCAGGCCGTGCGCATCATCACATCCTCCGGCCTGGGGCCGGACTCCGACGGGGAGGACGAACCTATGGACACAACACCACCCGACCGGGCCCTGGGTATCATCACGACCGCCGGCCTGGAGCCGGACTCGGACGTGGAGGACCAACCTATGGACACAACACCACGCGCCCGGGCCGTCGTCTTCCGGTCCCCACCGGCCAAACGCAGGGCCGTGGACATCATCACATCTGCCGGCCTGAGGCCGGAATCTGACGCGGAGGACGAACCTATGGACACAACACCACCCGCCCGGGCCATCGTCTTCCGGTCCCCACCTGCCCCACGCCAAGCCGTGGGCTTCATCACCGCCGCCGGCCTCCTGCCCCCCTCCCATAACATCCTCACGGGCCCCAAACGATGCCGCACGTGGCACCACTGCCGGAGTCAGCCCTACCCCCGACCATGGTGAAGGGCTGGGCACACCACCCCCCTCGAGGCCATCTAGAGCCCCCCTCCCCCTGCCCCAGACAAGGCCTATGTTCATATTCTACTATCCATTAAAATCTTTCCCAAATTTGGTGTGTGTGTGTGTATTATATATTCCCACTAAACCCTGTTCTTGCTAATATGCCTCTGCTCTGTTTACTCTTTCACTCAGCTGCAGAGGAAGGACTCACAGACATGAGTGACGATGTTTTGTGCCACACCTAAAGATGCAACGTGTCCCATGCCCCAGTGACTGGGACGTGGAAGTAGCTGTGCATGCTCAACGCGAGGTCTGCGTGCTGAGCGTTTAAGGGATGACAACCCAGGGGGAGGCAAGTCCAGAGGAGGGAGATGGGGTTGGCTTACGAGGCCCCTTCCCTCTTCTCTGCTACTGCTCTGAGCTCGCCACAGGCTAGGGAATTCCTGCTGTGACACACAGAACCTCTCTGTTCATTCTGGTTTCGAAACATGTTTAGTTCTGTGTGTGTGTGTGTGTGTGTTGTGTGTGTGTGTGTGCGCGCGCGCGCAAGTGAGCGTGTACCACTGTCCCTATCGGTCTAAAAGTAACAAAGGGACATGTGATAGAGCGAACAGGTTGCAAACAGTGACGAGAAAGGGTAAACTTTTCCACTAGCCTCTGGGGATTTCCTTGGCAAGTGTTTCTATACAATTTTAGAAAGATTTTGCTGGAAATGTCACTGGGACCACTCTGAACCATCACGGTAGTTAAGGTAATAAGCCAGGACGGGAGAGCAGCAAAGAGCACCCACAGTGTGTCTCCTATGTATCAGGCCAAGGGGTACAGGCTTTACTTCTACCACCTCACTTCATCTCACCATGACTGACGTGGGATGACCTTACGCACCACCTTCATCCATGAGCAAAATGTTACCTCAGAATCACTTCCCTTAACCGAAAGTAAATAAATGCAAGGACACAAACATTCCTAGAATTCCGGCCACCACCACCCAACACTTTACGCTCAGCATCCTTTTCAATCCAAGAGAAACATAGCTCTAAATGCTATACTATTCCATTTCAGATAGACCTCACTCCCATCTAAATGCCTAAATGCACTGACACTCCACCTACACCTTGATAGCAGAGGGGAGCAGTTTCCCCAGGAGCTAGCTGGCCTGCCACCTCAGCGAGCCCATGGGCCACTAGCCCACAGCAGCCCTGCGTGTCCCCGAAAGGTGGCTCACTTAACCTGTGACTACACGTGCTCTCTTGGGAGACGGGCCGCCAAGCAGGGCCACCGAGGTGACATCGGCGCGCAGGCACAAAGACCACCTACTGGGCATGCACCTGCCTCAGCGCCAGCAGGCCAGCCGGGGTGCCCCGTGTGGGGCCTCGGATCTGCCCCGCAGCTCACGCAGCCACCCCAGCAGGGCCAGCCCCGGGGCAGAGCACCCGGAGGGTCCCCGCCCGCACCGGTTAGAGAGTCCAGGTGGCCACCTACCCCCAGCGGACTTGTGCCACCTACCCTGATGTTCCAACCCATGGCCACTCCTCTCAAGACCCAAAGACACAGCTAACTCACAGAAACAAACACAAGGAATCAAGAATGAGAAGGAGACAGAGGAATCACTGTGCGCCTAGTGACGGTATGTTGATAAAAATGGGCAAAATAAGTAAATAAGTAGATGCATTAGGTAGATGGATACATTAGATGAGACTGATAGATAGAATGATAGATTAGACAGACAGATTAGACAGATGATAGATTAGGTGGACAGATGACAGAGACACCTACAGACACATACAGATAGATGATAGGTAGACAGATTGATAAGATGATAGACTAGGTAGATGATAGATGCATTAGATAGATTAGATAGATGATATAGATTCATATAGATTAGCTAGACTCATTGATACAGATACATACAGATGATAGATAATAGACAGATAGGTGATAGATTAGGTAGTTTGGATAGACAGACACATAGATGACAGTAGATAGATTAGATAGATAGATAGATAGATAGATAGATAGATAGATACACAGACAGACAGACAGACAGACAGATAGGAAAGCATAATACTAAACAAAGCTATAGCTCATAACCAGGAGAGCAACGGTGAAAGCACAGAGAAGAACTACAAACACAAAGAAGAAAGAAATCAAGTTTAGGAAGTGCACTAAGGACACAGCTATCAATTATCACACTAAAGGGAAAGACTTTAAATGCTCCAATCGAAAAGACACAGGGTTGAATGAATGGATGAATACTCAAGACCACCTACGTGCTCCCTTACAGGAGGCTCACTTGAGATCCAAGCACACAGACAAACTACAAGTTGAAGGGGTGGGAAAACGTACCCTACAGAAGTCAGAAGTGAAACTGAAAAAGAAAAAGAAAAAAACTTTAAAGATGGCTTGGTAGGATTAAAGACGGCAGGCAGCATGCGAGGGGAGGCAGAAACCTCCTCCGAAAACCACATACATACATACAGTATGGGAATATGACCACTACACCAGATCCTGGAAGAGAAGCAGGAAAGAAGGCTGCCGCGGCAGGCCGTCACCTCAAGGTGGAGGGTGATGTACCAAGGCCGTGATCCAGAGGGACCCCGCAAGCACTTACTTCTTCCTGCACCCGAGCTCAGCGGAGGGAGGAAGAGAAACGGAGCCGGGGAGGCGGGTGGAGGCCCAGGACTGCTGAACACCCAGCCCTGCAGATCTGCTCTGGGAGCACGAACCTACCTTACAGGATGCTCTGGAGGATCGGTGGGGTCGGAAAGCGAAGACGGGCGGAATACTTCGAGAGACTTGACATTGCTGCCACTTGCGGAACACAGGGATCCACATCCGGCCGCTGTGGGACAAAAGAAAGGCGGGCAGTCTGAGAGGCTTCGTAACAGCGAGAGAGCCGCTAAAGGGGCAAGGGTTGCACAGAGCTTGCTTGCCGCTCAGAAGAAAGCACAGGTGCGCAAAACTGTCCCGGTGCACTCTGCCCAGCAGGTGGGGGAACTTTTAGGAGCTCCGGGCGCTCCAGACCCCTGGCTGGCTACGCAGCTCCAAGGCGCCCCCACCATGATATGACTGATACACAACACGGCCAGCTGCACCTTCCTCCCCAACAGCACCGGCTCGCAAACCGGCTGCCCCCTCCATCGCACCGGGCCAGTGACGGGACGGCCCCACCTACGGCAGCTACAGGTGCAAAGCACAGAGGCTTCTCCCTGCGTGCTCCGCAAACTGGCCCCGGCAGTGGAGACAGGCACTGCGGCCGGGAAGCAGGAAAGACCTCTTTCCTCCTGCGGGCACCAGCACCGCTCCTCTGTGACCCCTGCCTGCCATCACCCCAAGGGCTGAGCAGCTCCAGAGAGAAAAGCTTCTGGGCGCTAGAGGGTGCCACCTACAAATAGGAAACGTCAAAGTCAAAGGAACCTGGTAACTGGACTCGAGCAATCTTCGTGAAAGGGATCTCAACATAAAAATCAGAAACATGCTCATGGAGCTACAGCAAAAAATTGCCCCTGTCTCTTGAGCATAATTACCTCTCTCTCTCTCTCCCTCTCTCTCTCTCTCCCGCCCCCCCACCTCTCTCTTTACCAGCAGCACTTTTGAGGCCTTGTTCTGAGAAGGATGCTGGGACAGCCCAGCAGGAACGGGCAGAGCGCTCAGATCCACCCCGGCCGCTGTCAGGGCAGTCCCACACGGGGTCTGACCGAACTGCAATGGGGGGACGCCGCACGTGTAAATCCACAGGAGATAAACAGTGCCGCATGCTAAGCCTTCCCATGAATGGCTAGTGGCTAGGTGGCACCACCGATACCAGGTGATGTCCACATCCCGGGCCTTATCTCCGTGGCAACCTTTTCTCCCTATGAACCTTGAAAGCAGCACATGGAAAGATACTATCAGTCTCCACCATCTCACTTCTCAGCTTAGGCCCGATGTTCCTGCATCACATCTTCTCCTCTGCATTCCAGTTTTCTCGACGGGTTGGTGTCCTGGGAAAAAAAAAGAAAAATTTGAGTAAGAATTTGAATGAAATGGGAGGGGCATACCATTCTGTTTAAAACATCAGAAGAAGAACAAAGACACCCTATAGAACGGGAGGATATATCCATAGATGACATATCCGATCAGGGGCTGCCAACTAAAATACGTCTTAAGTGCTCAGGCGCCTCCACACGCAAAAAGCAAATAAAACCAATCCAAAATGGGCAGAGGACCTGAGCAGACACTTCTCCAAAGAAGAAAGCCAAGTGGCCGACAGGCACATGAAAAGATGCTCCACGTGGCTCATCGTCGGAGAAATGCAAATTAAAACCACCACGGGATATCACCTCACACCGGTCAGGATGGCCGCCATCCGGGAGACCCACAACAGACGTTGGCAAGGTGAGGGAGAGAGGGGAACCCTCCTGCGCTGCTGGTGGGAACCGAAGTCAGTTCGTCCGTTGTGGAAAGCAGTGTGGAGATTCCTCGAAGAGCTCAAAATGGGAATACCATTTGACCCAGGAATTCCACTTCTGGGAATGTACCCTAAGAACGCAGCAGCCCGGTTGGAAAAAGACAGATGCACCCCTATGTTAATGGCAGCACGATCCACAGTAGACAAGAAATGGCAATGTCCGTCAGTAGAGGAATGCATGAAGAAGACGTGGTACATAAAGAAAAAGGAGGACAGAAACCACATGCTCATCTCCACAGACGCTGAAAAAGCGTCTGACAAAACTCAACATCCACTCACGGTAAAAACCCTCAGCAAAACGGGTCAGGAGGGCAAGTACCTCAACATAGTAAAAAGGCCACATGTGATAAACCCACAGCCAACATCACACTGAACAGTGAGAAGCTGAAAGCTTTTCCTCTGAGATCAGGAACAAGGCAGGGATGCCCACTCTCACCACTCTTCTTCAACACAGTACTGGAGGCACTGGCCACAGTGAGTAGACGAAACAAAGAAATACAAGGAATCCAGATTGGTAAAGAAGAAGTCAAACTGTCACTATTTGCAGATGACATGATGCTGGACCGTAAAAAAAAAAAAACAAAAGACAAAAAAACAACAACCCCGAAAGACTCCACTCCAGAACTGCTAGAACTGATACCGGAACACAGCAGAGCTGCAGGACACAAAGTGAACACACAGAAATCTGTGGCTTTCCCATACACTAACGGTGAACTGAATAGAAAGGGAAATCAGGAACACCACTCCATTCACAACTGCATCAAAAAGAATAAAACACCTAGGCATAAACCGAACCAAGGCAGTGAAACACCGAAACCCTGACACCTATACGACACCCTTCACGGGAGTTAAAGGGGACACTAACAAATGGAAACTCACCCCGTGCTCTGGGCTAGGAACAATTAATATCATCAAAATGGCCATCCTGCCCAAAGCAATATACAGATTTGATGCAATCCCGATCAAATAACCAACTGCATTCTTCAACGAACTGGAACAAGTAGTTCAAAAATTCACATGGAAACACCAAAGACCCCAAATGAATAGCCAAAGCGGTCCTGAGAAGGAAGAATCAAGTGGGGGGTGGGGGGGTGGGGGGGGGTGGATCTCGGTCCCCAACCTCAAGCTCTACTACAAAGCCACAGTCATCAAGACAGTTTGGCACTGGCACAAGAGGGAGCCACAGACCAGTGGAACTGAACAGAGACTCCAGGCAGTAACCCAAACATATATGGTCAATCAATGCACGATAAAGGGACCGTGGACATACAATGGGGAAAAGACCGTCTCTTCAACAGATGGTGCTGGCAAAAACAGGGCAGCTACATGTAAGAGAATGAAACTGGATCACTGTCTAACCCCACACACAACTGCAAGTCTGAAATGGACCAAAGGCCTGACTGTCAGTCATGAAACCATAAGCCTCTTAGAGAAAAACACAGGCAGCAATCTCTTGGACATAAACACAAGCGACCTCTTCATGGACATATCTCCCCGGGCAAGGGAAACAAAAGCAAAAATGAACGAGGGGGACTACACCAAGCTGAAAAGCCTCTGTACAGCAAAGGACACCATCGATAGAACAAAGAGTTCTCCTGCAGTAAGGGAGAATATACCCATCAGTGAGAGATCCGCTCAAGGATTGACATCCAAAACTACATAAAGAGCCCACATACCTCAGCAGACAGAAAGCAGATACTCCAATCCAGAAATGGGCAGAGGACCTGAGCAGACACTTCTCCAAAGAAGAAAGCCAAGTGGCCGACAGGCACATGAAAAGATGCTCCACGTGGCTCATCGTCGGAGAAATGCAAATTAAAACCACCACGGGATATCACCTCACACCGGTCAGGATGGCCGCCATCCGGGAGACCCACAACAGACGTTGGCAAGGTGAGGGAGAGAGGGGAACCCTCCTGCGCTGCTGGTGGGAACCGAAGTCAGTTCGTCCGTTGTGGAAAGCAGTGTGGAGGTTCCTCGAAGAGCTCAAAATGGGAATACCATTTGACCCAGGAATTCCACTTCTGGGAATGTACCCTAAGAACGCAGCAGCCCGGTTGGAAAAAGACAGATGCACCCCTATGTTAATGGCAGCACGATCCACAGTAGACAAGAAATGGCAATGTCCGTCAGTAGAGGAATGCATGAAGAAGACGTGGTACATATACATAATGGAATATTACTCAGCCAAAATAAAAAAACACATCCTACCATTTGCCACAACATGGATGGAGCTAGAGGGTATTGTGCTCAGTGAAATAAGCCAGGCGGAGAAAGACAAGCTCCAAATGATTTCACTCATGTGTGGAGTATAAGATCAAAGAAAAACTGAAGGAACAAAACAGCAGCAGAATCACAGAACCCAAGAATGGACTAACAGTTAACAAAGGGAAAGGGCCTGGGGAGGATGCGTGCAAAGGGAGGGATAAGGGTGGGGAAAAGAACGGGGGCCTTACGATTAGGTTTTATAATGGGGGGGGGGGGGCATAGGGAGAGCTGTGCGACACAGAGAAGACACGTAGTGATTCTACAGCATCTCACTACGCTGATGTACAGTGACTGTCATCGGGTTTGTGGGGGGGGCTTGGTGAAGGGGGGAGTCTAGTAAACATAATGTTCTTCGTGTAATTGTAGATTAATGATAACAAAATGAATAAAAATAAAAAAATAAAAGTGAGAAAATAAAAATGGTTTCCCAGTTTACCGTGTTGTGTTCTTTATATACCAGACACAGGACCCAAAACGAGACCAAAGAGAAAATCTGGGCTGTTAGGCCCGGTCCGAATGTGGGATGTTCCTATGCTGAAACCTGGTGGTCCCTCGCCTACGCTTTCTGGGAAGCAAAGAATGAACCTGCCTGCTACCTAGAAAGGGAAGTCATGCGGCCGGACCCTTCCTCAGAATCTGTCACCTGCCTGGCTGGCCATGGCGGAGAAAGCATGTCTGGCTCCAGGCCTCCCAGAGAAGATGGGAAGGCCCGGGGCGAGGGCGGGCCGTGTGCCACGGCAGAGCTGGCCTCCGGGACCGCGGAGGGCACAGCATTGGCCACCGCACCCCGGATGCTGAGCGCGGGCAGAGCCGGCACCCGGGCGGGCTGAGCTATGACAGACGCGGGCACTGCGGCCCTGAACGGTCTGCATGGCGGTCTCGCTGGCCCAAACAGCTGCACGGCCCGCGGCTGGCAGTCCTGGGGGCAAGGGATTCTACTGGGGTGGGCATTGCGGCCACGCCCTGTGACCTTTGGCCAGGGTCTCCTGTGGGCGGGGCTGGTGTGCTCATGGGGGTGGGGGCCCCGTGATGCGTTCCCCCTGGGTGACATCACGGTTGCCCAGGCTCCTATGTGATGCGTCCCCTGGCTGACCAATCAGAGGTTACCCTAGCTGGGCAGATCAGTGCGAGCTTGGCCAGAGAAGGAGTTAGAAGCTCTCCCTAGCTTCATACGCTATTCTCATGCCTGCCTCAAACGAAGGACTTACTGACACGAAACCGCCCTCGTGGGCCGCTATCGTACGGCCCCCACCGGCCCGACGCACGGCCGTGGAGATCTTCACAACCGCTGGGCTCGGGCCGGACTCTGACGCGGAGGACGAACCTATGGACACACCACCACCAGCCCGGGCCATCGTCTTCCGGTCCCCACCGGCCCCACAGCAGGCCCTGGGTATCATCACAACCGCCGGCCCGGAGCCGGACTCGGACGCGGAGGACGAACCTATGGACACAACACCACCCGCCCGGGCCATCGTCTTCCGGTCCCCACCGGCCAAACGCCGGGCCGTGGGCATCAACACACCCGCGGGCCTGGGGCCGGAATCTGACGCGGAGGACGAACCTATGGACACAACACCACCCGACCTGGCCATCGTCTTCCGGTCCCCACCGGCCCCACAGCAGGCCCTGGGTATCATCACAACCGCCGGCCTGGAGCCGGACTCGGACGTGGAGGACCAACCTATGGACACAACACCACGCGCCCGGGCCGTCGTCTTCCGGTCCCCACCGGTCAAACGCAGGGCCGTGGACATCATCACATCTGCCGGCCTGGGGCTGGAATCTGACGTGGAGGACGATCCTATGGACACACCACCACCCGCCCGGGCCATCGTCTTCCGGTCCCCACCGGCCAAACGACGCGCCGTGGGCATCATCACTCTCGCAGGCCTGGGGCCGGAATCTGACGCGGAGGACGAACCTATGGACACAACACCACCCGCCCGGGCCATCGTCTTCCAGTACCCACAGGCCCCACGTCAGGCCGTGGGCATCATCACGTCCGCCGGCCTGGGGCCAGACAATGATTCGGAGGATGAACCTACGGACACTACACCACCATCCAGGGCCATCGTCTTCCGGTCCCCACCGGCCAAACGCCGGGCCGTGGGCAACATCACATCCGCCGGCCTGGGGCCGGACAGTGATGCGGAGAACGAACGTATGGACACTACACCACCATCCCGGGCCATCGTGTTCCGGTCCCCCCCATCGGCCAAAAGCCGGGCCGTGGGCATCATCACATCCTCCGGCCTGGGGCCGGACTCTGACGCGGAGGACGAACCTATGGACACACCACCACCAGCCCGGGCCATCGTCTTCCGGTCCCCACCGGCCCCACAGCAGGCCCTGGGTATCATCACAACCGCCGGCCTGGAGCCGGACTCGGACGTGGAGGACCAACCTATGGACACAACACCACGCGCCCGGGCCATCGTCTTCCGGTCCCCACCGGCCAAACGCAGGGCCGTGGACATCATCACATCTGCCGGCCTGGGGCCGGAATCTCACACGGAGGACGAACCTGTGGACACACCACCACCCGCCCGGGCCATCGTCTTCCGGTCCCCACCGGCCCCACGCCAGGCCGTGGGCATCATCACATCCTCTGGCCTGGGGCTGGACTCTGACGGGGAGGACGAACCTATGGACACAACACCACCCGACCGGGCCGTCGTCTTACGGTCCCCACCGGCCAAACGCAGGGCCGTGGACTTCATCATATCTGCCGGCCTGGGGCTGGAATCTGACGCGGAGGACGATCCTATGGACACACCACCACCCGCCCGGGCCATCGTCTTCCGGTCCCCACCGGCCAAACGACGCGCCGTGGGCATCATCACTCCCGCAGGCCTGGGGCCGGAATCTGACGCGGAGGACGAACCTATGGACACAACACCACCTGCCCGGGCCATCGTCTTCCGGTCCCCACCGGCCCCAAGCCAGGCCGTGCGCATCATCACATCCTCCGGCCTGGGGCCGGACTCCGACGGGGAGGACGAACCTATGGACACAACACCACCCGACCGGGCCCTGGGTATCATCACGACCGCCGGCCTGGAGCCGGACTCGGACGTGGAGGACCAACCTATGGACACAACACCACGCGCCCGGGCCGTCGTCTTCCGGTCCCCACCGGCCAAACGCAGGGCCGTGGACATCATCACATCTGCCGGCCTGAGGCCGGAATCTGACGCGGAGGACGAACCTATGGACACAACACCACCCGCCCGGGCCATCGTCTTCCGGTCCCCACCTGCCCCACGCCAAGCCGTGGGCTTCATCACCGCCGCCGGCCTCCTGCCCCCCTCCCATAACATCCTCACGGGCCCCAAACGATGCCGCACGTGGCACCACTGCCGGAGTCAGCCCTACCCCCGACCATGGTGAAGGGCTGGGCACACCACCCCCCTCGAGGCCATCTAGAGCCCCCCTCCCCCTGCCCCAGACAAGGCCTATGTTCATATTCTACTATCCATTAAAATCTTTCCCAAATTTGGTGTGTGTGTGTGTATTATATATTCCCACTAAACCCTGTTCTTGCTAATATGCCTCTGCTCTGTTTACTCTTTCACTCAGCTGCAGAGGAAGGACTCACAGACATGAGTGACGATGTTTTGTGCCACACCTAAAGATGCAACGTGTCCCATGCCCCAGTGACTGGGACGTGGAAGTAGCTGTGCATGCTCAACGCGAGGTCTGCGTGCTGAGCGTTTAAGGGATGACAACCCAGGGGGAGGCAAGTCCAGAGGAGGGAGATGGGGTTGGCTTACGAGGCCCCTTCCCTCTTCTCTGCTACTGCTCTGAGCTCGCCACAGGCTAGGGAATTCCTGCTGTGACACACAGAACCTCTCTGTTCATTCTGGTTTCGAAACATGTTTAGTTCTGTGTGTGTGTGTGTGTGTGTTGTGTGTGTGTGTGTGCGCGCGCGCGCAAGTGAGCGTGTACCACTGTCCCTATCGGTCTAAAAGTAACAAAGGGACATGTGATAGAGCGAACAGGTTGCAAACAGTGACGAGAAAGGGTAAACTTTTCCACTAGCCTCTGGGGATTTCCTTGGCAAGTGTTTCTATACAATTTTAGAAAGATTTTGCTGGAAATGTCACTGGGACCACTCTGAACCATCACGGTAGTTAAGGTAATAAGCCAGGACGGGAGAGCAGCAAAGAGCACCCACAGTGTGTCTCCTATGTATCAGGCCAAGGGGTACAGGCTTTACTTCTACCACCTCACTTCATCTCACCATGACTGACGTGGGATGACCTTACGCACCACCTTCATCCATGAGCAAAATGTTACCTCAGAATCACTTCCCTTAACCGAAAGTAAATAAATGCAAGGACACAAACATTCCTAGAATTCCGGCCACCACCACCCAACACTTTACGCTCAGCATCCTTTTCAATCCAAGAGAAACATAGCTCTAAATGCTATACTATTCCATTTCAGATAGACCTCACTCCCATCTAAATGCCTAAATGCACTGACACTCCACCTACACCTTGATAGCAGAGGGGAGCAGTTTCCCCAGGAGCTAGCTGGCCTGCCACCTCAGCGAGCCCATGGGCCACTAGCCCACAGCAGCCCTGCGTGTCCCCGAAAGGTGGCTCACTTAACCTGTGACTACACGTGCTCTCTTGGGAGACGGGCCGCCAAGCAGGGCCACCGAGGTGACATCGGCGCGCAGGCACAAAGACCACCTACTGGGCATGCACCTGCCTCAGCGCCAGCAGGCCAGCCGGGGTGCCCCGTGTGGGGCCTCGGATCTGCCCCGCAGCTCACGCAGCCACCCCAGCAGGGCCAGCCCCGGGGCAGAGCACCCGGAGGGTCCCCGCCCGCACCGGTTAGAGAGTCCAGGTGGCCACCTACCCCCAGCGGACTTGTGCCACCTACCCTGATGTTCCAACCCATGGCCACTCCTCTCAAGACCCAAAGACACAGCTAACTCACAGAAACAAACACAAGGAATCAAGAATGAGAAGGAGACAGAGGAATCACTGTGCGCCTAGTGACGGTATGTTGATAAAAATGGGCAAAATAAGTAAATAAGTAGATGCATTAGGTAGATGGATACATTAGATGAGACTGATAGATAGAATGATAGATTAGACAGACAGATTAGACAGATGATAGATTAGGTGGACAGATGACAGAGACACCTACAGACACATACAGATAGATGATAGGTAGACAGATTGATAAGATGATAGACTAGGTAGATGATAGATGCATTAGATAGATTAGATAGATGATATAGATTCATATAGATTAGCTAGACTCATTGATACAGATACATACAGATGATAGATAATAGACAGATAGGTGATAGATTAGGTAGTTTGGATAGACAGACACATAGATGACAGTAGATAGATTAGATAGATAGATAGATAGATAGATAGATAGATACACAGACAGACAGACAGACAGACAGATAGGAAAGCATAATACTAAACAAAGCTATAGCTCATAACCAGGAGAGCAACGGTGAAAGCACAGAGAAGAACTACAAACACAAAGAAGAAAGAAATCAAGTTTAGGAAGTGCACTAAGGACACAGCTATCAATTATCACACTAAAGGGAAAGACTTTAAATGCTCCAATCGAAAAGACACAGGGTTGAATGAATGGATGAATACTCAAGACCACCTACGTGCTCCCTTACAGGAGGCTCACTTGAGATCCAAGCACACAGACAAACTACAAGTTGAAGGGGTGGGAAAACGTACCCTACAGAAGTCAGAAGTGAAACTGAAAAAGAAAAAGAAAAAAACTTTAAAGATGGCTTGGTAGGATTAAAGACGGCAGGCAGCATGCGAGGGGAGGCAGAAACCTCCTCCGAAAACCACATACATACATACAGTATGGGAATATGACCACTACACCAGATCCTGGAAGAGAAGCAGGAAAGAAGGCTGCCGCGGCAGGCCGTCACCTCAAGGTGGAGGGTGATGTACCAAGGCCGTGATCCAGAGGGACCCCGCAAGCACTTACTTCTTCCTGCACCCGAGCTCAGCGGAGGGAGGAAGAGAAACGGAGCCGGGGAGGCGGGTGGAGGCCCAGGACTGCTGAACACCCAGCCCTGCAGATCTGCTCTGGGAGCACGAACCTACCTTACAGGATGCTCTGGAGGATCGGTGGGGTCGGAAAGCGAAGACGGGCGGAATACTTCGAGAGACTTGACATTGCTGCCACTTGCGGAACACAGGGATCCACATCCGGCCGCTGTGGGACAAAAGAAAGGCGGGCAGTCTGAGAGGCTTCGTAACAGCGAGAGAGCCGCTAAAGGGGCAAGGGTTGCACAGAGCTTGCTTGCCGCTCAGAAGAAAGCACAGGTGCGCAAAACTGTCCCGGTGCACTCTGCCCAGCAGGTGGGGGAACTTTTAGGAGCTCCGGGCGCTCCAGACCCCTGGCTGGCTACGCAGCTCCAAGGCGCCCCCACCATGATATGACTGATACACAACACGGCCAGCTGCACCTTCCTCCCCAACAGCACCGGCTCGCAAACCGGCTGCCCCCTCCATCGCACCGGGCCAGTGACGGGACGGCCCCACCTACGGCAGCTACAGGTGCAAAGCACAGAGGCTTCTCCCTGCGTGCTCCGCAAACTGGCCCCGGCAGTGGAGACAGGCACTGCGGCCGGGAAGCAGGAAAGACCTCTTTCCTCCTGCGGGCACCAGCACCGCTCCTCTGTGACCCCTGCCTGCCATCACCCCAAGGGCTGAGCAGCTCCAGAGAGAAAAGCTTCTGGGCGCTAGAGGGTGCCACCTACAAATAGGAAACGTCAAAGTCAAAGGAACCTGGTAACTGGACTCGAGCAATCTTCGTGAAAGGGATCTCAACATAAAAATCAGAAACATGCTCATGGAGCTACAGCAAAAAATTGCCCCTGTCTCTTGAGCATAATTACCTCTCTCTCTCTCTCCCTCTCTCTCTCTCTCCCGCCCCCCCACCTCTCTCTTTACCAGCAGCACTTTTGAGGCCTTGTTCTGAGAAGGATGCTGGGACAGCCCAGCAGGAACGGGCAGAGCGCTCAGATCCACCCCGGCCGCTGTCAGGGCAGTCCCACACGGGGTCTGACCGAACTGCAATGGGGGGACGCCGCACGTGTAAATCCACAGGAGATAAACAGTGCCGCATGCTAAGCCTTCCCATGAATGGCTAGTGGCTAGGTGGCACCACCGATACCAGGTGATGTCCACATCCCGGGCCTTATCTCCGTGGCAACCTTTTCTCCCTATGAACCTTGAAAGCAGCACATGGAAAGATACTATCAGTCTCCACCATCTCACTTCTCAGCTTAGGCCCGATGTTCCTGCATCACATCTTCTCCTCTGCATTCCAGTTTTCTCGACGGGTTGGTGTCCTGGGAAAAAAAAAGAAAAATTTGAGTAAGAATTTGAATGAAATGGGAGGGGCATACCATTCTGTTTAAAACATCAGAAGAAGAACAAAGACACCCTATAGAACGGGAGGATATATCCATAGATGACATATCCGATCAGGGGCTGCCAACTAAAATACGTCTTAAGTGCTCAGGCGCCTCCACACGCAAAAAGCAAATAAAACCAATCCAAAATGGGCAGAGGACCTGAGCAGACACTTCTCCAAAGAAGAAAGCCAAGTGGCCGACAGGCACATGAAAAGATGCTCCACGTGGCTCATCGTCGGAGAAATGCAAATTAAAACCACCACGGGATATCACCTCACACCGGTCAGGATGGCCGCCATCCGGGAGACCCACAACAGACGTTGGCAAGGTGAGGGAGAGAGGGGAACCCTCCTGCGCTGCTGGTGGGAACCGAAGTCAGTTCGTCCGTTGTGGAAAGCAGTGTGGAGATTCCTCGAAGAGCTCAAAATGGGAATACCATTTGACCCAGGAATTCCACTTCTGGGAATGTACCCTAAGAACGCAGCAGCCCGGTTGGAAAAAGACAGATGCACCCCTATGTTAATGGCAGCACGATCCACAGTAGACAAGAAATGGCAATGTCCGTCAGTAGAGGAATGCATGAAGAAGACGTGGTACATAAAGAAAAAGGAGGACAGAAACCACATGCTCATCTCCACAGACGCTGAAAAAGCGTCTGACAAAACTCAACATCCACTCACGGTAAAAACCCTCAGCAAAACGGGTCAGGAGGGCAAGTACCTCAACATAGTAAAAAGGCCACATGTGATAAACCCACAGCCAACATCACACTGAACAGTGAGAAGCTGAAAGCTTTTCCTCTGAGATCGGGAACAAGGCAGGGATGCCCACTCTCACCACTCTTCTTCAACACAGTACTGGAGGCACTGGCCACAGTGAGTAGACGAAACAAAGAAATACAAGGAATCCAGATTGGTAAAGAAGAAGTCAAACTGTCACTATTTGCAGATGACATGATGCTGGACCGTAAAAAAAAAAAAACAAAAGACAAAAAAACAACAACCCCGAAAGACTCCACTCCAGAACTGCTAGAACTGATACCGGAACACAGCAGAGCTGCAGGACACAAAGTGAACACACAGAAATCTGTGGCTTTCCCATACACTAACGGTGAACTGAATAGAAAGGGAAATCAGGAACACCACTCCATTCACAACTGCATCAAAAAGAATAAAACACCTAGGCATAAACCGAACCAAGGCAGTGAAACACCGAAACCCTGACACCTATACGACACCCTTCACGGGAGTTAAAGGGGACACTAACAAATGGAAACTCACCCCGTGCTCTGGGCTAGGAACAATTAATATCATCAAAATGGCCATCCTGCCCAAAGCAATATACAGATTTGATGCAATCCCGATCAAATAACCAACTGCATTCTTCAACGAACTGGAACAAGTAGTTCAAAAATTCACATGGAAACACCAAAGACCCCAAATGAATAGCCAAAGCGGTCCTGAGAAGGAAGAATCAAGTGGGGGGTGGGGGGGTGGGGGGGGGTGGATCTCGGTCCCCAACCTCAAGCTCTACTACAAAGCCACAGTCATCAAGACAGTTTGGCACTGGCACAAGAGGGAGCCACAGACCAGTGGAACTGAACAGAGACTCCAGGCAGTAACCCAAACATATATGGTCAATCAATGCACGATAAAGGGACCGTGGACATACAATGGGGAAAAGACCGTCTCTTCAACAGATGGTGCTGGCAAAAACAGGGCAGCTACATGTAAGAGAATGAAACTGGATCACTGTCTAACCCCACACACAACTGCAAGTCTGAAATGGACCAAAGGCCTGACTGTCAGTCATGAAACCATAAGCCTCTTAGAGAAAAACACAGGCAGCAATCTCTTGGACATAAACACAAGCGACCTCTTCATGGACATATCTCCCCGGGCAAGGGAAACAAAAGCAAAAATGAACGAGGGGGACTACACCAAGCTGAAAAGCCTCTGTACAGCAAAGGACACCATCGATAGAACAAAGAGTTCTCCTGCAGTAAGGGAGAATATACCCATCAGTGAGAGATCCGCTCAAGGATTGACATCCAAAACTACATAAAGAGCCCACATACCTCAGCAGACAGAAAGCAGATACTCCAATCCAGAAATGGGCAGAGGACCTGAGCAGACACTTCTCCAAAGAAGAAAGCCAAGTGGCCGACAGGCACATGAAAAGATGCTCCACGTGGCTCATCGTCGGAGAAATGCAAATTAAAACCACCACGGGATATCACCTCACACCGGTCAGGATGGCCGCCATCCGGGAGACCCACAACAGACGTTGGCAAGGTGAGGGAGAGAGGGGAACCCTCCTGCGCTGCTGGTGGGAACCGAAGTCAGTTCGTCCGTTGTGGAAAGCAGTGTGGAGGTTCCTCGAAGAGCTCAAAATGGGAATACCATTTGACCCAGGAATTCCACTTCTGGGAATGTACCCTAAGAACGCAGCAGCCCGGTTGGAAAAAGACAGATGCACCCCTATGTTAATGGCAGCACGATCCACAGTAGACAAGAAATGGCAATGTCCGTCAGTAGAGGAATGCATGAAGAAGACGTGGTACATATACATAATGGAATATTACTCAGCCAAAATAAAAAAACACATCCTACCATTTGCCACAACATGGATGGAGCTAGAGGGTATTGTGCTCAGTGAAATAAGCCAGGCGGAGAAAGACAAGCTCCAAATGATTTCACTCATGTGTGGAGTATAAGATCAAAGAAAAACTGAAGGAACAAAACAGCAGCAGAATCACAGAACCCAAGAATGGACTAACAGTTAACAAAGGGAAAGGGCCTGGGGAGGATGCGTGCAAAGGGAGGGATAAGGGTGGGGAAAAGAACGGGGGCCTTACGATTAGGTTTTATAATGGGGGGGGGGGGGGCATAGGGAGAGCTGTGCGACACAGAGAAGACACGTAGTGATTCTACAGCATCTCACTACGCTGATGTACAGTGACTGTCATCGGGTTTGTGGGGGGGGCTTGGTGAAGGGGGGAGTCTAGTAAACATAATGTTCTTCGTGTAATTGTAGATTAATGATAACAAAATGAATAAAAATAAAAAAATAAAAGTGAGAAAATAAAAATGGTTTCCCAGTTTACCGTGTTGTGTTCTTTATATACCAGACACAGGACCCAAAACGAGACCAAAGAGAAAATCTGGGCTGTTAGGCCCGGTCCGAATGTGGGATGTTCCTATGCTGAAACCTGGTGGTCCCTCGCCTACGCTTTCTGGGAAGCAAAGAATGAACCTGCCTGCTACCTAGAAAGGGAAGTCATGCGGCCGGACCCTTCCTCAGAATCTGTCACCTGCCTGGCTGGCCATGGCGGAGAAAGCATGTCTGGCTCCAGGCCTCCCAGAGAAGATGGGAAGGCCCGGGGCGAGGGCGGGCCGTGTGCCACGGCAGAGCTGGCCTCCGGGACCGCGGAGGGCACAGCATTGGCCACCGCACCCCGGATGCTGAGCGCGGGCAGAGCCGGCACCCGGGCGGGCTGAGCTATGACAGACGCGGGCACTGCGGCCCTGAACGGTCTGCATGGCGGTCTCGCTGGCCCAAACAGCTGCACGGCCCGCGGCTGGCAGTCCTGGGGGCAAGGGATTCTACTGGGGTGGGCATTGCGGCCACGCCCTGTGACCTTTGGCCAGGGTCTCCTGTGGGCGGGGCTGGTGTGCTCATGGGGGTGGGGGCCCCGTGATGCGTTCCCCCTGGGTGACATCACGGTTGCCCAGGCTCCTATGTGATGCGTCCCCTGGCTGACCAATCAGAGGTTACCCTAGCTGGGCAGATCAGTGCGAGCTTGGCCAGAGAAGGAGTTAGAAGCTCTCCCTAGCTTCATACGCTATTCTCATGCCTGCCTCAAACGAAGGACTTACTGACACGAAACCGCCCTCGTGGGCCGCTATCGTACGGCCCCCACCGGCCCGACGCACGGCCGTGGAGATCTTCACAACCGCTGGGCTCGGGCCGGACTCTGACGCGGAGGACGAACCTATGGACACACCACCACCAGCCCGGGCCATCGTCTTCCGGTCCCCACCGGCCCCACAGCAGGCCCTGGGTATCATCACAACCGCCGGCCCGGAGCCGGACTCGGACGCGGAGGACGAACCTATGGACACAACACCACCCGCCCGGGCCATCGTCTTCCGGTCCCCACCGGCCAAACGCCGGGCCGTGGGCATCAACACACCCGCGGGCCTGGGGCCGGAATCTGACGCGGAGGACGAACCTATGGACACAACACCACCCGACCTGGCCATCGTCTTCCGGTCCCCACCGGCCCCACAGCAGGCCCTGGGTATCATCACAACCGCCGGCCTGGAGCCGGACTCGGACGTGGAGGACCAACCTATGGACACAACACCACGCGCCCGGGCCGTCGTCTTCCGGTCCCCACCGGTCAAACGCAGGGCCGTGGACATCATCACATCTGCCGGCCTGGGGCTGGAATCTGACGTGGAGGACGATCCTATGGACACACCACCACCCGCCCGGGCCATCGTCTTCCGGTCCCCACCGGCCAAACGACGCGCCGTGGGCATCATCACTCTCGCAGGCCTGGGGCCGGAATCTGACGCGGAGGACGAACCTATGGACACAACACCACCCGCCCGGGCCATCGTCTTCCAGTACCCACAGGCCCCACGTCAGGCCGTGGGCATCATCACGTCCGCCGGCCTGGGGCCAGACAATGATTCGGAGGATGAACCTACGGACACTACACCACCATCCAGGGCCATCGTCTTCCGGTCCCCACCGGCCAAACGCCGGGCCGTGGGCAACATCACATCCGCCGGCCTGGGGCCGGACAGTGATGCGGAGAACGAACGTATGGACACTACACCACCATCCCGGGCCATCGTGTTCCGGTCCCCCCCATCGGCCAAAAGCCGGGCCGTGGGCATCATCACATCCTCCGGCCTGGGGCCGGACTCTGACGCGGAGGACGAACCTATGGACACACCACCACCAGCCCGGGCCATCGTCTTCCGGTCCCCACCGGCCCCACAGCAGGCCCTGGGTATCATCACAACCGCCGGCCTGGAGCCGGACTCGGACGTGGAGGACCAACCTATGGACACAACACCACGCGCCCGGGCCATCGTCTTCCGGTCCCCACCGGCCAAACGCAGGGCCGTGGACATCATCACATCTGCCGGCCTGGGGCCGGAATCTCACACGGAGGACGAACCTGTGGACACACCACCACCCGCCCGGGCCATCGTCTTCCGGTCCCCACCGGCCCCACGCCAGGCCGTGGGCATCATCACATCCTCTGGCCTGGGGCTGGACTCTGACGGGGAGGACGAACCTATGGACACAACACCACCCGACCGGGCCGTCGTCTTACGGTCCCCACCGGCCAAACGCAGGGCCGTGGACTTCATCATATCTGCCGGCCTGGGGCTGGAATCTGACGCGGAGGACGATCCTATGGACACACCACCACCCGCCCGGGCCATCGTCTTCCGGTCCCCACCGGCCAAACGACGCGCCGTGGGCATCATCACTCCCGCAGGCCTGGGGCCGGAATCTGACGCGGAGGACGAACCTATGGACACAACACCACCTGCCCGGGCCATCGTCTTCCGGTCCCCACCGGCCCCAAGCCAGGCCGTGCGCATCATCACATCCTCCGGCCTGGGGCCGGACTCCGACGGGGAGGACGAACCTATGGACACAACACCACCCGACCGGGCCCTGGGTATCATCACGACCGCCGGCCTGGAGCCGGACTCGGACGTGGAGGACCAACCTATGGACACAACACCACGCGCCCGGGCCGTCGTCTTCCGGTCCCCACCGGCCAAACGCCGGGCCGTGGACATCATCACATCTGCCGGCCTGAGGCCGGAATCTGACGCGGAGGACGAACCTATGGACACAACACCACCCGCCCGGGCCATCGTCTTCCGGTCCCCACCTGCCCCACGCCAAGCCGTGGGCTTCATCACCGCCGCCGGCCTCCTGCCCCCCTCCCATAACATCCTCACGGGCCCCAAACGATGCCGCACGTGGCACCACTGCCGGAGTCAGCCCTACCCCCGACCATGGTGAAGGGCTGGGCACACCACCCCCCTCGAGGCCATCTAGAGCCCCCCTCCCCCTGCCCCAGACAAGGCCTATGTTCATATTCTACTATCCATTAAAATCTTTCCCAAATTTGGTGTGTGTGTGTGTATTATATATTCCCACTAAACCCTGTTCTTGCTAATATGCCTCTGCTCTGTTTACTCTTTCACTCAGCTGCAGAGGAAGGACTCACAGACATGAGTGACGATGTTTTGTGCCACACCTAAAGATGCAACGTGTCCCATGCCCCAGTGACTGGGACGTGGAAGTAGCTGTGCATGCTCAACGCGAGGTCTGCGTGCTGAGCGTTTAAGGGATGACAACCCAGGGGGAGGCAAGTCCAGAGGAGGGAGATGGGGTTGGCTTACGAGGCCCCTTCCCTCTTCTCTGCTACTGCTCTGAGCTCGCCACAGGCTAGGGAATTCCTGCTGTGACACACAGAACCTCTCTGTTCATTCTGGTTTCGAAACATGTTTAGTTCTGTGTGTGTGTGTGTGTGTGTTGTGTGTGTGTGTGTGCGCGCGCGCGCAAGTGAGCGTGTACCACTGTCCCTATCGGTCTAAAAGTAACAAAGGGACATGTGATAGAGCGAACAGGTTGCAAACAGTGACGAGAAAGGGTAAACTTTTCCACTAGCCTCTGGGGATTTCCTTGGCAAGTGTTTCTATACAATTTTAGAAAGATTTTGCTGGAAATGTCACTGGGACCACTCTGAACCATCACGGTAGTTAAGGTAATAAGCCAGGACGGGAGAGCAGCAAAGAGCACCCACAGTGTGTCTCCTATGTATCAGGCCAAGGGGTACAGGCTTTACTTCTACCACCTCACTTCATCTCACCATGACTGACGTGGGATGACCTTACGCACCACCTTCATCCATGAGCAAAATGTTACCTCAGAATCACTTCCCTTAACCGAAAGTAAATAAATGCAAGGACACAAACATTCCTAGAATTCCGGCCACCACCACCCAACACTTTACGCTCAGCATCCTTTTCAATCCAAGAGAAACATAGCTCTAAATGCTATACTATTCCATTTCAGATAGACCTCACTCCCATCTAAATGCCTAAATGCACTGACACTCCACCTACACCTTGATAGCAGAGGGGAGCAGTTTCCCCAGGAGCTAGCTGGCCTGCCACCTCAGCGAGCCCATGGGCCACTAGCCCACAGCAGCCCTGCGTGTCCCCGAAAGGTGGCTCACTTAACCTGTGACTACACGTGCTCTCTTGGGAGACGGGCCGCCAAGCAGGGCCACCGAGGTGACATCGGCGCGCAGGCACAAAGACCACCTACTGGGCATGCACCTGCCTCAGCGCCAGCAGGCCAGCCGGGGTGCCCCGTGTGGGGCCTCGGATCTGCCCCGCAGCTCACGCAGCCACCCCAGCAGGGCCAGCCCCGGGGCAGAGCACCCGGAGGGTCCCCGCCCGCACCGGTTAGAGAGTCCAGGTGGCCACCTACCCCCAGCGGACTTGTGCCACCTACCCTGATGTTCCAACCCATGGCCACTCCTCTCAAGACCCAAAGACACAGCTAACTCACAGAAACAAACACAAGGAATCAAGAATGAGAAGGAGACAGAGGAATCACTGTGCGCCTAGTGACGGTATGTTGATAAAAATGGGCAAAATAAGTAAATAAGTAGATGCATTAGGTAGATGGATACATTAGATGAGACTGATAGATAGAATGATAGATTAGACAGACAGATTAGACAGATGATAGATTAGGTGGACAGATGACAGAGACACCTACAGACACATACAGATAGATGATAGGTAGACAGATTGATAAGATGATAGACTAGGTAGATGATAGATGCATTAGATAGATTAGATAGATGATATAGATTCATATAGATTAGCTAGACTCATTGATACAGATACATACAGATGATAGATAATAGACAGATAGGTGATAGATTAGGTAGTTTGGATAGACAGACACATAGATGACAGTAGATAGATTAGATAGATAGATAGATAGATAGATAGATAGATACACAGACAGACAGACAGACAGACAGATAGGAAAGCATAATACTAAACAAAGCTATAGCTCATAACCAGGAGAGCAACGGTGAAAGCACAGAGAAGAACTACAAACACAAAGAAGAAAGAAATCAAGTTTAGGAAGTGCACTAAGGACACAGCTATCAATTATCACACTAAAGGGAAAGACTTTAAATGCTCCAATCGAAAAGACACAGGGTTGAATGAATGGATGAATACTCAAGACCACCTACGTGCTCCCTTACAGGAGGCTCACTTGAGATCCAAGCACACAGACAAACTACAAGTTGAAGGGGTGGGAAAACGTACCCTACAGAAGTCAGAAGTGAAACTGAAAAAGAAAAAGAAAAAAACTTTAAAGATGGCTTGGTAGGATTAAAGACGGCAGGCAGCATGCGAGGGGAGGCAGAAACCTCCTCCGAAAACCACATACATACATACAGTATGGGAATATGACCACTACACCAGATCCTGGAAGAGAAGCAGGAAAGAAGGCTGCCGCGGCAGGCCGTCACCTCAAGGTGGAGGGTGATGTACCAAGGCCGTGATCCAGAGGGACCCCGCAAGCACTTACTTCTTCCTGCACCCGAGCTCAGCGGAGGGAGGAAGAGAAACGGAGCCGGGGAGGCGGGTGGAGGCCCAGGACTGCTGAACACCCAGCCCTGCAGATCTGCTCTGGGAGCACGAACCTACCTTACAGGATGCTCTGGAGGATCGGTGGGGTCGGAAAGCGAAGACGGGCGGAATACTTCGAGAGACTTGACATTGCTGCCACTTGCGGAACACAGGGATCCACATCCGGCCGCTGTGGGACAAAAGAAAGGCGGGCAGTCTGAGAGGCTTCGTAACAGCGAGAGAGCCGCTAAAGGGGCAAGGGTTGCACAGAGCTTGCTTGCCGCTCAGAAGAAAGCACAGGTGCGCAAAACTGTCCCGGTGCACTCTGCCCAGCAGGTGGGGGAACTTTTAGGAGCTCCGGGCGCTCCAGACCCCTGGCTGGCTACGCAGCTCCAAGGCGCCCCCACCATGATATGACTGATACACAACACGGCCAGCTGCACCTTCCTCCCCAACAGCACCGGCTCGCAAACCGGCTGCCCCCTCCATCGCACCGGGCCAGTGACGGGACGGCCCCACCTACGGCAGCTACAGGTGCAAAGCACAGAGGCTTCTCCCTGCGTGCTCCGCAAACTGGCCCCGGCAGTGGAGACAGGCACTGCGGCCGGGAAGCAGGAAAGACCTCTTTCCTCCTGCGGGCACCAGCACCGCTCCTCTGTGACCCCTGCCTGCCATCACCCCAAGGGCTGAGCAGCTCCAGAGAGAAAAGCTTCTGGGCGCTAGAGGGTGCCACCTACAAATAGGAAACGTCAAAGTCAAAGGAACCTGGTAACTGGACTCGAGCAATCTTCGTGAAAGGGATCTCAACATAAAAATCAGAAACATGCTCATGGAGCTACAGCAAAAAATTGCCCCTGTCTCTTGAGCATAATTACCTCTCTCTCTCTCTCCCTCTCTCTCTCTCTCCCGCCCCCCCACCTCTCTCTTTACCAGCAGCACTTTTGAGGCCTTGTTCTGAGAAGGATGCTGGGACAGCCCAGCAGGAACGGGCAGAGCGCTCAGATCCACCCCGGCCGCTGTCAGGGCAGTCCCACACGGGGTCTGACCGAACTGCAATGGGGGGACGCCGCACGTGTAAATCCACAGGAGATAAACAGTGCCGCATGCTAAGCCTTCCCATGAATGGCTAGTGGCTAGGTGGCACCACCGATACCAGGTGATGTCCACATCCCGGGCCTTATCTCCGTGGCAACCTTTTCTCCCTATGAACCTTGAAAGCAGCACATGGAAAGATACTATCAGTCTCCACCATCTCACTTCTCAGCTTAGGCCCGATGTTCCTGCATCACATCTTCTCCTCTGCATTCCAGTTTTCTCGACGGGTTGGTGTCCTGGGAAAAAAAAAGAAAAATTTGAGTAAGAATTTGAATGAAATGGGAGGGGCATACCATTCTGTTTAAAACATCAGAAGAAGAACAAAGACACCCTATAGAACGGGAGGATATATCCATAGATGACATATCCGATCAGGGGCTGCCAACTAAAATACGTCTTAAGTGCTCAGGCGCCTCCACACGCAAAAAGCAAATAAAACCAATCCAAAATGGGCAGAGGACCTGAGCAGACACTTCTCCAAAGAAGAAAGCCAAGTGGCCGACAGGCACATGAAAAGATGCTCCACGTGGCTCATCGTCGGAGAAATGCAAATTAAAACCACCACGGGATATCACCTCACACCGGTCAGGATGGCCGCCATCCGGGAGACCCACAACAGACGTTGGCAAGGTGAGGGAGAGAGGGGAACCCTCCTGCGCTGCTGGTGGGAACCGAAGTCAGTTCGTCCGTTGTGGAAAGCAGTGTGGAGATTCCTCGAAGAGCTCAAAATGGGAATACCATTTGACCCAGGAATTCCACTTCTGGGAATGTACCCTAAGAACGCAGCAGCCCGGTTGGAAAAAGACAGATGCACCCCTATGTTAATGGCAGCACGATCCACAGTAGACAAGAAATGGCAATGTCCGTCAGTAGAGGAATGCATGAAGAAGACGTGGTACATAAAGAAAAAGGAGGACAGAAACCACATGCTCATCTCCACAGACGCTGAAAAAGCGTCTGACAAAACTCAACATCCACTCACGGTAAAAACCCTCAGCAAAACGGGTCAGGAGGGCAAGTACCTCAACATAGTAAAAAGGCCACATGTGATAAACCCACAGCCAACATCACACTGAACAGTGAGAAGCTGAAAGCTTTTCCTCTGAGATCAGGAACAAGGCAGGGATGCCCACTCTCACCACTCTTCTTCAACACAGTACTGGAGGCACTGGCCACAGTGAGTAGACGAAACAAAGAAATACAAGGAATCCAGATTGGTAAAGAAGAAGTCAAACTGTCACTATTTGCAGATGACATGATGCTGGACCGTAAAAAAAAAAAAACAAAAGACAAAAAAACAACAACCCCGAAAGACTCCACTCCAGAACTGCTAGAACTGATACCGGAACACAGCAGAGCTGCAGGACACAAAGTGAACACACAGAAATCTGTGGCTTTCCCATACACTAACGGTGAACTGAATAGAAAGGGAAATCAGGAACACCACTCCATTCACAACTGCATCAAAAAGAATAAAACACCTAGGCATAAACCGAACCAAGGCAGTGAAACACCGAAACCCTGACACCTATACGACACCCTTCACGGGAGTTAAAGGGGACACTAACAAATGGAAACTCACCCCGTGCTCTGGGCTAGGAACAATTAATATCATCAAAATGGCCATCCTGCCCAAAGCAATATACAGATTTGATGCAATCCCGATCAAATAACCAACTGCATTCTTCAACGAACTGGAACAAGTAGTTCAAAAATTCACATGGAAACACCAAAGACCCCAAATGAATAGCCAAAGCGGTCCTGAGAAGGAAGAATCAAGTGGGGGGTGGGGGGGTGGGGGGGGGTGGATCTCGGTCCCCAACCTCAAGCTCTACTACAAAGCCACAGTCATCAAGACAGTTTGGCACTGGCACAAGAGGGAGCCACAGACCAGTGGAACTGAACAGAGACTCCAGGCAGTAACCCAAACATATATGGTCAATCAATGCACGATAAAGGGACCGTGGACATACAATGGGGAAAAGACCGTCTCTTCAACAGATGGTGCTGGCAAAAACAGGGCAGCTACATGTAAGAGAATGAAACTGGATCACTGTCTAACCCCACACACAACTGCAAGTCTGAAATGGACCAAAGGCCTGACTGTCAGTCATGAAACCATAAGCCTCTTAGAGAAAAACACAGGCAGCAATCTCTTGGACATAAACACAAGCGACCTCTTCATGGACATATCTCCCCGGGCAAGGGAAACAAAAGCAAAAATGAACGAGGGGGACTACACCAAGCTGAAAAGCCTCTGTACAGCAAAGGACACCATCGATAGAACAAAGAGTTCTCCTGCAGTAAGGGAGAATATACCCATCAGTGAGAGATCCGCTCAAGGATTGACATCCAAAACTACATAAAGAGCCCACATACCTCAGCAGACAGAAAGCAGATACTCCAATCCAGAAATGGGCAGAGGACCTGAGCAGACACTTCTCCAAAGAAGAAAGCCAAGTGGCCGACAGGCACATGAAAAGATGCTCCACGTGGCTCATCGTCGGAGAAATGCAAATTAAAACCACCACGGGATATCACCTCACACCGGTCAGGATGGCCGCCATCCGGGAGACCCACAACAGACGTTGGCAAGGTGAGGGAGAGAGGGGAACCCTCCTGCGCTGCTGGTGGGAACCGAAGTCAGTTCGTCCGTTGTGGAAAGCAGTGTGGAGGTTCCTCGAAGAGCTCAAAATGGGAATACCATTTGACCCAGGAATTCCACTTCTGGGAATGTACCCTAAGAACGCAGCAGCCCGGTTGGAAAAAGACAGATGCACCCCTATGTTAATGGCAGCACGATCCACAGTAGACAAGAAATGGCAATGTCCGTCAGTAGAGGAATGCATGAAGAAGACGTGGTACATATACATAATGGAATATTACTCAGCCAAAATAAAAAAACACATCCTACCATTTGCCACAACATGGATGGAGCTAGAGGGTATTGTGCTCAGTGAAATAAGCCAGGCGGAGAAAGACAAGCTCCAAATGATTTCACTCATGTGTGGAGTATAAGATCAAAGAAAAACTGAAGGAACAAAACAGCAGCAGAATCACAGAACCCAAGAATGGACTAACAGTTAACAAAGGGAAAGGGCCTGGGGAGGATGCGTGCAAAGGGAGGGATAAGGGTGGGGAAAAGAACGGGGGCCTTACGATTAGGTTTTATAATGGGGGGGGGGGGCATAGGGAGAGCTGTGCGACACAGAGAAGACACGTAGTGATTCTACAGCATCTCACTACGCTGATGTACAGTGACTGTCATCGGGTTTGTGGGGGGGGCTTGGTGAAGGGGGGAGTCTAGTAAACATAATGTTCTTCGTGTAATTGTAGATTAATGATAACAAAATGAATAAAAATAAAAAAATAAAAGTGAGAAAATAAAAATGGTTTCCCAGTTTACCGTGTTGTGTTCTTTATATACCAGACACAGGACCCAAAACGAGACCAAAGAGAAAATCTGGGCTGTTAGGCCCGGTCCGAATGTGGGATGTTCCTATGCTGAAACCTGGTGGTCCCTCGCCTACGCTTTCTGGGAAGCAAAGAATGAACCTGCCTGCTACCTAGAAAGGGAAGTCATGCGGCCGGACCCTTCCTCAGAATCTGTCACCTGCCTGGCTGGCCATGGCGGAGAAAGCATGTCTGGCTCCAGGCCTCCCAGAGAAGATGGGAAGGCCCGGGGCGAGGGCGGGCCGTGTGCCACGGCAGAGCTGGCCTCCGGGACCGCGGAGGGCACAGCATTGGCCACCGCACCCCGGATGCTGAGCGCGGGCAGAGCCGGCACCCGGGCGGGCTGAGCTATGACAGACGCGGGCACTGCGGCCCTGAACGGTCTGCATGGCAGTCTCGCTGGCCCAAACAGCTGCACGGCCCGCGGCTGGCAGTCCTGGGGGCAAGGGATTCTACTGGGGTGGGCATTGCGGCCACGCCCTGTGACCTTTGGCCAGGGTCTCCTGTGGGCGGGGCTGGTGTGCTCATGGGGGTGGGGGCCCCGTGATGCGTTCCCCCTGGGTGACATCACGGTTGCCCAGGCTCCTATGTGATGCGTCCCCTGGCTGACCAATCAGAGGTTACCCTAGCTGGGCAGATCAGTGCGAGCTTGGCCAGAGAAGAAGTTAGAAGCTCTCCCTAGCTTCATACGCTATTCTCATGCCTGCCTCAAACGAAGGACTTACTGACACGAAACCGCCCTCGTGGGCCGCTATCGTACGGCCCCCACCGGCCCGACGCACGGCCGTGGAGATCTTCACAACCGCTGGGCTCGGGCCGGACTCTGACGCGGAGGACGAACCTATGGACACACCACCACCAGCCCGGGCCATCGTCTTCCGGTCCCCACCGGCCCCACAGCAGGCCCTGGGTATCATCACAACCGCCGGCCCGGAGCCGGACTCGGACGCGGAGGACGAACCTATGGACACAACACCACCCGCCCGGGCCATCGTCTTCCGGTCCCCACCGGCCAAACGCCGGGCCGTGGGCATCAACACACCCGCGGGCCTGGGGCCGGAATCTGACGCGGAGGACGAACCTATGGACACAACACCACCCGACCTGGCCATCGTCTTCCGGTCCCCACCGGCCCCACAGCAGGCCCTGGGTATCATCACAACCGCCGGCCTGGAGCCGGACTCGGACGTGGAGGACCAACCTATGGACACAACACCACGCGCCCGGGCCGTCGTCTTCCGGTCCCCACCGGTCAAACGCAGGGCCGTGGACATCATCACATCTGCCGGCCTGGGGCTGGAATCTGACGTGGAGGACGATCCTATGGACACACCACCACCCGCCCGGGCCATCGTCTTCCGGTCCCCACCGGCCAAACGACGCGCCGTGGGCATCATCACTCTCGCAGGCCTGGGGCCGGAATCTGACGCGGAGGACGAACCTATGGACACAACACCACCCGCCCGGGCCATCGTCTTCCAGTACCCACAGGCCCCACGTCAGGCCGTGGGCATCATCACGTCCGCCGGCCTGGGGCCAGACAATGATTCGGAGGATGAACCTACGGACACTACACCACCATCCAGGGCCATCGTCTTCCGGTCCCCACCGGCCAAACGCCGGGCCGTGGGCAACATCACATCCGCCGGCCTGGGGCCGGACAGTGATGCGGAGAACGAACGTATGGACACTACACCACCATCCCGGGCCATCGTGTTCCGGTCCCCCCCATCGGCCAAAAGCCGGGCCGTGGGCATCATCACATCCTCCGGCCTGGGGCCGGACTCTGACGCGGAGGACGAACCTATGGACACACCACCACCAGCCCGGGCCATCGTCTTCCGGTCCCCACCGGCCCCACAGCAGGCCCTGGGTATCATCACAACCGCCGGCCTGGAGCCGGACTCGGACGTGGAGGACCAACCTATGGACACAACACCACGCGCCCGGGCCATCGTCTTCCGGTCCCCACCGGCCAAACGCAGGGCCGTGGACATCATCACATCTGCCGGCCTGGGGCCGGAATCTCACACGGAGGACGAACCTGTGGACACACCACCACCCGCCCGGGCCATCGTCTTCCGGTCCCCACCGGCCCCACGCCAGGCCGTGGGCATCATCACATCCTCTGGCCTGGGGCTGGACTCTGACGGGGAGGACGAACCTATGGACACAACACCACCCGACCGGGCCGTCGTCTTACGGTCCCCACCGGCCAAACGCAGGGCCGTGGACTTCATCATATCTGCCGGCCTGGGGCTGGAATCTGACGCGGAGGACGATCCTATGGACACACCACCACCCGCCCGGGCCATCGTCTTCCGGTCCCCACCGGCCAAACGACGCGCCGTGGGCATCATCACTCCCGCAGGCCTGGGGCCGGAATCTGACGCGGAGGACGAACCTATGGACACAACACCACCTGCCCGGGCCATCGTCTTCCGGTCCCCACCGGCCCCAAGCCAGGCCGTGCGCATCATCACATCCTCCGGCCTGGGGCCGGACTCTGACGGGGAGGACGAACCTATGGACACAACACCACCCGACCGGGCCCTGGGTATCATCACGACCGCCGGCCTGGAGCCGGACTCGGACGTGGAGGACCAACCTATGGACACAACACCACGCGCCCGGGCCGTCGTCTTCCGGTCCCCACCGGCCAAACGCAGGGCCGTGGACATCATCACATCTGCCGGCCTGAGGCCGGAATCTGACGCGGAGGACGAACCTATGGACACAACACCACCCGCCCGGGCCATCGTCTTCCGGTCCCCACCTGCCCCACGCCAAGCCGTGGGCTTCATCACCGCCGCCGGCCTCCTGCCCCCCTCCCATAACATCCTCACGGGCCCCAAACGATGCCGCACGTGGCACCACTGCCGGAGTCAGCCCTACCCCCGACCATGGTGAAGGGCTGGGCACACCACCCCCCTCGAGGCCATCTAGAGCCCCCCTCCCCCTGCCCCAGACAAGGCCTATGTTCATATTCTACTATCCATTAAAATCTTTCCCAAATTTGGTGTGTGTGTGTGTATTATATATTCCCACTAAACCCTGTTCTTGCTAATATGCCTCTGCTCTGTTTACTCTTTCACTCAGCTGCAGAGGAAGGACTCACAGACATGAGTGACGATGTTTTGTGCCACACCTAAAGATGCAACGTGTCCCATGCCCCAGTGACTGGGACGTGGAAGTAGCTGTGCATGCTCAACGCGAGGTCTGCGTGCTGAGCGTTTAAGGGATGACAACCCAGGGGGAGGCAAGTCCAGAGGAGGGAGATGGGGTTGGCTTACGAGGCCCCTTCCCTCTTCTCTGCTACTGCTCTGAGCTCGCCACAGGCTAGGGAATTCCTGCTGTGACACACAGAACCTCTCTGTTCATTCTGGTTTCGAAACATGTTTAGTTCTGTGTGTGTGTGTGTGTGTGTTGTGTGTGTGTGTGTGCGCGCGCACGCAAGTGAGCGTGTACCACTGTCCCTATCGGTCTAAAAGTAACAAAGGGACATGTGATAGAGCGAACAGGTTGCAAACAGTGACGAGAAAGGGTAAACTTTTCCACTAGCCTCTGGGGATTTCCTTGGCAAGTGTTTCTATACAATTTTAGAAAGATTTTGCTGGAAATGTCACTGGGACCACTCTGAACCATCACGGTAGTTAAGGTAATAAGCCAGGACGGGAGAGCAGCAAAGAGCACCCACAGTGTGTCTCCTATGTATCAGGCCAAGGGGTACAGGCTTTACTTCTACCACCTCACTTCATCTCACCATGACTGACGTGGGATGACCTTACGCACCACCTTCATCCATGAGCAAAATGTTACCTCAGAATCACTTCCCTTAACCGAAAGTAAATAAATGCAAGGACACAAACATTCCTAGAATTCCGGCCACCACCACCCAACACTTTACGCTCAGCATCCTTTTCAATCCAAGAGAAACATAGCTCTAAATGCTATACTATTCCATTTCAGATAGACCTCACTCCCATCTAAATGCCTAAATGCACTGACACTCCACCTACACCTTGATAGCAGAGGGGAGCAGTTTCCCCAGGAGCTAGCTGGCCTGCCACCTCAGCGAGCCCATGGGCCACTAGCCCACAGCAGCCCTGCGTGTCCCCGAAAGGTGGCTCACTTAACCTGTGACTACACGTGCTCTCTTGGGAGACGGGCCGCCAAGCAGGGCCACCGAGGTGACATCGGCGCGCAGGCACAAAGACCACCTACTGGGCATGCACCTGCCTCAGCGCCAGCAGGCCAGCCGGGGTGCCCCGTGTGGGGCCTCGGATCTGCCCCGCAGCTCACGCAGCCACCCCAGCAGGGCCAGCCCCGGGGCAGAGCACCCGGAGGGTCCCCGCCCGCACCGGTTAGAGAGTCCAGGTGGCCACCTACCCCCAGCGGACTTGTGCCACCTACCCTGATGTTCCAACCCATGGCCACTCCTCTCAAGACCCAAAGACACAGCTAACTCACAGAAACAAACACAAGGAATCAAGAATGAGAAGGAGACAGAGGAATCACTGTGCGCCTAGTGACGGTATGTTGATAAAAATGGGCAAAATAAGTAAATAAGTAGATGCATTAGGTAGATGGATACATTAGATGAGACTGATAGATAGAATGATAGATTAGACAGACAGATTAGACAGATGATAGATTAGGTGGACAGATGACAGAGACACCTACAGACACATACAGATAGATGATAGGTAGACAGATTGATAAGATGATAGACTAGGTAGATGATAGATGCATTAGATAGATTAGATAGATGATATAGATTCATATAGATTAGCTAGACTCATTGATACAGATACATACAGATGATAGATAATAGACAGATAGGTGATAGATTAGGTAGTTTGGATAGACAGACACATAGATGACAGTAGATAGATTAGATAGATAGATAGATAGATAGATAGATAGATAGATACACAGACAGACAGACAGACAGACAGATAGGAAAGCATAATACTAAACAAAGCTATAGCTCATAACCAGGAGAGCAACGGTGAAAGCACAGAGAAGAACTACAAACACAAAGAAGAAAGAAATCAAGTTTAGGAAGTGCACTAAGGACACAGCTATCAATTATCACACTAAAGGGAAAGACTTTAAATGCTCCAATCGAAAAGACACAGGGTTGAATGAATGGATGAATACTCAAGACCACCTACGTGCTCCCTTACAGGAGGCTCACTTGAGATCCAAGCACACAGACAAACTACAAGTTGAAGGGGTGGGAAAACGTACCCTACAGAAGTCAGAAGTGAAACTGAAAAAGAAAAAGAAAAAAACTTTAAAGATGGCTTGGTAGGATTAAAGACGGCAGGCAGCATGCGAGGGGAGGCAGAAACCTCCTCCGAAAACCACATACATACATACAGTATGGGAATATGACCACTACACCAGATCCTGGAAGAGAAGCAGGAAAGAAGGCTGCCGCGGCAGGCCGTCACCTCAAGGTGGAGGGTGATGTACCAAGGCCGTGATCCAGAGGGACCCCGCAAGCACTTACTTCTTCCTGCACCCGAGCTCAGCGGAGGGAGGAAGAGAAACGGAGCCGGGGAGGCGGGTGGAGGCCCAGGACTGCTGAACACCCAGCCCTGCAGATCTGCTCTGGGAGCACGAACCTACCTTACAGGATGCTCTGGAGGATCGGTGGGGTCGGAAAGCGAAGACGGGCGGAATACTTCGAGAGACTTGACATTGCTGCCACTTGCGGAACACAGGGATCCACATCCGGCCGCTGTGGGACAAAAGAAAGGCGGGCAGTCTGAGAGGCTTCGTAACAGCGAGAGAGCCGCTAAAGGGGCAAGGGTTGCACAGAGCTTGCTTGCCGCTCAGAAGAAAGCACAGGTGCGCAAAACTGTCCCGGTGCACTCTGCCCAGCAGGTGGGGGAACTTTTAGGAGCTCCGGGCGCTCCAGACCCCTGGCTGGCTACGCAGCTCCAAGGCGCCCCCACCATGATATGACTGATACACAACACGGCCAGCTGCACCTTCCTCCCCAACAGCACCGGCTCGCAAACCGGCTGCCCCCTCCATCGCACCGGGCCAGTGACGGGACGGCCCCACCTACGGCAGCTACAGGTGCAAAGCACAGAGGCTTCTCCCTGCGTGCTCCGCAAACTGGCCCCGGCAGTGGAGACAGGCACTGCGGCCGGGAAGCAGGAAAGACCTCTTTCCTCCTGCGGGCACCAGCACCGCTCCTCTGTGACCCCTGCCTGCCATCACCCCAAGGGCTGAGCAGCTCCAGAGAGAAAAGCTTCTGGGCGCTAGAGGGTGCCACCTACAAATAGGAAACGTCAAAGTCAAAGGAACCTGGTAACTGGACTCGAGCAATCTTCGTGAAAGGGATCTCAACATAAAAATCAGAAACATGCTCATGGAGCTACAGCAAAAAATTGCCCCTGTCTCTTGAGCATAATTACCTCTCTCTCTCTCTCCCTCTCTCTCTCTCTCCCGCCCCCCCACCTCTCTCTTTACCAGCAGCACTTTTGAGGCCTTGTTCTGAGAAGGATGCTGGGACAGCCCAGCAGGAACGGGCAGAGCGCTCAGATCCACCCCGGCCGCTGTCAGGGCAGTCCCACACGGGGTCTGACCGAACTGCAATGGGGGGACGCCGCACGTGTAAATCCACAGGAGATAAACAGTGCCGCATGCTAAGCCTTCCCATGAATGGCTAGTGGCTAGGTGGCACCACCGATACCAGGTGATGTCCACATCCCGGGCCTTATCTCCGTGGCAACCTTTTCTCCCTATGAACCTTGAAAGCAGCACATGGAAAGATACTATCAGTCTCCACCATCTCACTTCTCAGCTTAGGCCCGATGTTCCTGCATCACATCTTCTCCTCTGCATTCCAGTTTTCTCGACGGGTTGGTGTCCTGGGAAAAAAAAAGAAAAATTTGAGTAAGAATTTGAATGAAATGGGAGGGGCATACCATTCTGTTTAAAACATCAGAAGAAGAACAAAGACACCCTATAGAACGGGAGGATATATCCATAGATGACATATCCGATCAGGGGCTGCCAACTAAAATACGTCTTAAGTGCTCAGGCGCCTCCACACGCAAAAAGCAAATAAAACCAATCCAAAATGGGCAGAGGACCTGAGCAGACACTTCTCCAAAGAAGAAAGCCAAGTGGCCGACAGGCACATGAAAAGATGCTCCACGTGGCTCATCGTCGGAGAAATGCAAATTAAAACCACCACGGGATATCACCTCACACCGGTCAGGATGGCCGCCATCCGGGAGACCCACAACAGACGTTGGCAAGGTGAGGGAGAGAGGGGAACCCTCCTGCGCTGCTGGTGGGAACCGAAGTCAGTTCGTCCGTTGTGGAAAGCAGTGTGGAGATTCCTCGAAGAGCTCAAAATGGGAATACCATTTGACCCAGGAATTCCACTTCTGGGAATGTACCCTAAGAACGCAGCAGCCCGGTTGGAAAAAGACAGATGCACCCCTATGTTAATGGCAGCACGATCCACAGTAGACAAGAAATGGCAATGTCCGTCAGTAGAGGAATGCATGAAGAAGACGTGGTACATAAAGAAAAAGGAGGACAGAAACCACATGCTCATCTCCACAGACGCTGAAAAAGCGTCTGACAAAACTCAACATCCACTCACGGTAAAAACCCTCAGCAAAACGGGTCAGGAGGGCAAGTACCTCAACATAGTAAAAAGGCCACATGTGATAAACCCACAGCCAACATCACACTGAACAGTGAGAAGCTGAAAGCTTTTCCTCTGAGATCAGGAACAAGGCAGGGATGCCCACTCTCACCACTCTTCTTCAACACAGTACTGGAGGCACTGGCCACAGTGAGTAGACGAAACAAAGAAATACAAGGAATCCAGATTGGTAAAGAAGAAGTCAAACTGTCACTATTTGCAGATGACATGATGCTGGACCGTAAAAAAAAAAAAACAAAAGACAAAAAAACAACAACCCCGAAAGACTCCACTCCAGAACTGCTAGAACTGATACCGGAACACAGCAGAGCTGCAGGACACAAAGTGAACACACAGAAATCTGTGGCTTTCCCATACACTAACGGTGAACTGAATAGAAAGGGAAATCAGGAACACCACTCCATTCACAACTGCATCAAAAAGAATAAAACACCTAGGCATAAACCGAACCAAGGCAGTGAAACACCGAAACCCTGACACCTATACGACACCCTTCACGGGAGTTAAAGGGGACACTAACAAATGGAAACTCACCCCGTGCTCTGGGCTAGGAACAATTAATATCATCAAAATGGCCATCCTGCCCAAAGCAATATACAGATTTGATGCAATCCCGATCAAATAACCAACTGCATTCTTCAACGAACTGGAACAAGTAGTTCAAAAATTCACATGGAAACACCAAAGACCCCAAATGAATAGCCAAAGCGGTCCTGAGAAGGAAGAATCAAGTGGGGGGTGGGGGGGTGGGGGGGGGTGGATCTCGGTCCCCAACCTCAAGCTCTACTACAAAGCCACAGTCATCAAGACAGTTTGGCACTGGCACAAGAGGGAGCCACAGACCAGTGGAACTGAACAGAGACTCCAGGCAGTAACCCAAACATATATGGTCAATCAATGCACGATAAAGGGACCGTGGACATACAATGGGGAAAAGACCGTCTCTTCAACAGATGGTGCTGGCAAAAACAGGGCAGCTACATGTAAGAGAATGAAACTGGATCACTGTCTAACCCCACACACAACTGCAAGTCTGAAATGGACCAAAGGCCTGACTGTCAGTCATGAAACCATAAGCCTCTTAGAGAAAAACACAGGCAGCAATCTCTTGGACATAAACACAAGCGACCTCTTCATGGACATATCTCCCCGGGCAAGGGAAACAAAAGCAAAAATGAACGAGGGGGACTACACCAAGCTGAAAAGCCTCTGTACAGCAAAGGACACCATCGATAGAACAAAGAGTTCTCCTGCAGTAAGGGAGAATATACCCATCAGTGAGAGATCCGCTCAAGGATTGACATCCAAAACTACATAAAGAGCCCACATACCTCAGCAGACAGAAAGCAGATACTCCAATCCAGAAATGGGCAGAGGACCTGAGCAGACACTTCTCCAAAGAAGAAAGCCAAGTGGCCGACAGGCACATGAAAAGATGCTCCACGTGGCTCATCGTCGGAGAAATGCAAATTAAAACCACCACGGGATATCACCTCACACCGGTCAGGATGGCCGCCATCCGGGAGACCCACAACAGACGTTGGCAAGGTGAGGGAGAGAGGGGAACCCTCCTGCGCTGCTGGTGGGAACCGAAGTCAGTTCGTCCGTTGTGGAAAGCAGTGTGGAGGTTCCTCGAAGAGCTCAAAATGGGAATACCATTTGACCCAGGAATTCCACTTCTGGGAATGTACCCTAAGAACGCAGCAGCCCGGTTGGAAAAAGACAGATGCACCCCTATGTTAATGGCAGCACGATCCACAGTAGACAAGAAATGGCAATGTCCGTCAGTAGAGGAATGCATGAAGAAGACGTGGTACATATACATAATGGAATATTACTCAGCCAAAATAAAAAAACACATCCTACCATTTGCCACAACATGGATGGAGCTAGAGGGTATTGTGCTCAGTGAAATAAGCCAGGCGGAGAAAGACAAGCTCCAAATGATTTCACTCATGTGTGGAGTATAAGATCAAAGAAAAACTGAAGGAACAAAACAGCAGCAGAATCACAGAACCCAAGAATGGACTAACAGTTAACAAAGGGAAAGGGCCTGGGGAGGATGCGTGCAAAGGGAGGGATAAGGGTGGGGAAAAGAACGGGGGCCTTACGATTAGGTTTTATAATGGGGGGGGGGGGCATAGGGAGAGCTGTGCGACACAGAGAAGACACGTAGTGATTCTACAGCATCTCACTACGCTGATGTACAGTGACTGTCATCGGGTTTGTGGGGGGGGCTTGGTGAAGGGGGGAGTCTAGTAAACATAATGTTCTTCGTGTAATTGTAGATTAATGATAACAAAATGAATAAAAATAAAAAAATAAAAGTGAGAAAATAAAAATGGTTTCCCAGTTTACCGTGTTGTGTTCTTTATATACCAGACACAGGACCCAAAACGAGACCAAAGAGAAAATCTGGGCTGTTAGGCCCGGTCCGAATGTGGGATGTTCCTATGCTGAAACCTGGTGGTCCCTCGCCTACGCTTTCTGGGAAGCAAAGAATGAACCTGCCTGCTACCTAGAAAGGGAAGTCATGCGGCCGGACCCTTCCTCAGAATCTGTCACCTGCCTGGCTGGCCATGGCGGAGAAAGCATGTCTGGCTCCAGGCCTCCCAGAGAAGATGGGAAGGCCCGGGGCGAGGGCGGGCCGTGTGCCACGGCAGAGCTGGCCTCCGGGACCGCGGAGGGCACAGCATTGGCCACCGCACCCCGGATGCTGAGCGCGGGCAGAGCCGGCACCCGGGCGGGCTGAGCTATGACAGACGCGGGCACTGCGGCCCTGAACGGTCTGCATGGCGGTCTCGCTGGCCCAAACAGCTGCACGGCCCGCGGCTGGCAGTCCTGGGGGCAAGGGATTCTACTGGGGTGGGCATTGCGGCCACGCCCTGTGACCTTTGGCCAGGGTCTCCTGTGGGCGGGGCTGGTGTGCTCATGGGGGTGGGGGCCCCGTGATGCGTTCCCCCTGGGTGACATCACGGTTGCCCAGGCTCCTATGTGATGCGTCCCCTGGCTGACCAATCAGAGGTTACCCTAGCTGGGCAGATCAGTGCGAGCTTGGCCAGAGAAGGAGTTAGAAGCTCTCCCTAGCTTCATACGCTATTCTCATGCCTGCCTCAAACGAAGGACTTACTGACACGAAACCGCCCTCGTGGGCCGCTATCGTACGGCCCCCACCGGCCCGACGCACGGCCGTGGAGATCTTCACAACCGCTGGGCTCGGGCCGGACTCTGACGCGGAGGACGAACCTATGGACACACCACCACCAGCCCGGGCCATCGTCTTCCGGTCCCCACCGGCCCCACAGCAGGCCCTGGGTATCATCACAACCGCCGGCCCGGAGCCGGACTCGGACGCGGAGGACGAACCTATGGACACAACACCACCCGCCCGGGCCATCGTCTTCCGGTCCCCACCGGCCAAACGCCGGGCCGTGGGCATCAACACACCCGCGGGCCTGGGGCCGGAATCTGACGCGGAGGACGAACCTATGGACACAACACCACCCGACCTGGCCATCGTCTTCCGGTCCCCACCGGCCCCACAGCAGGCCCTGGGTATCATCACAACCGCCGGCCTGGAGCCGGACTCGGACGTGGAGGACCAACCTATGGACACAACACCACGCGCCCGGGCCGTCGTCTTCCGGTCCCCACCGGTCAAACGCAGGGCCGTGGACATCATCACATCTGCCGGCCTGGGGCTGGAATCTGACGTGGAGGACGATCCTATGGACACACCACCACCCGCCCGGGCCATCGTCTTCCGGTCCCCACCGGCCAAACGACGCGCCGTGGGCATCATCACTCTCGCAGGCCTGGGGCCGGAATCTGACGCGGAGGACGAACCTATGGACACAACACCACCCGCCCGGGCCATCGTCTTCCAGTACCCACAGGCCCCACGTCAGGCCGTGGGCATCATCACGTCCGCCGGCCTGGGGCCAGACAATGATTCGGAGGATGAACCTACGGACACTACACCACCATCCAGGGCCATCGTCTTCCGGTCCCCACCGGCCAAACGCCGGGCCGTGGGCAACATCACATCCGCCGGCCTGGGGCCGGACAGTGATGCGGAGAACGAACGTATGGACACTACACCACCATCCCGGGCCATCGTGTTCCGGTCCCCCCCATCGGCCAAAAGCCGGGCCGTGGGCATCATCACATCCTCCGGCCTGGGGCCGGACTCTGACGCGGAGGACGAACCTATGGACACACCACCACCAGCCCGGGCCATCGTCTTCCGGTCCCCACCGGCCCCACAGCAGGCCCTGGGTATCATCACAACCGCCGGCCTGGAGCCGGACTCGGACGTGGAGGACCAACCTATGGACACAACACCACGCGCCCGGGCCATCGTCTTCCGGTCCCCACCGGCCAAACGCAGGGCCGTGGACATCATCACATCTGCCGGCCTGGGGCCGGAATCTCACACGGAGGACGAACCTGTGGACACACCACCACCCGCCCGGGCCATCGTCTTCCGGTCCCCACCGGCCCCACGCCAGGCCGTGGGCATCATCACATCCTCTGGCCTGGGGCTGGACTCTGACGGGGAGGACGAACCTATGGACACAACACCACCCGACCGGGCCGTCGTCTTACGGTCCCCACCGGCCAAACGCAGGGCCGTGGACTTCATCATATCTGCCGGCCTGGGGCTGGAATCTGACGCGGAGGACGATCCTATGGACACACCACCACCCGCCCGGGCCATCGTCTTCCGGTCCCCACCGGCCAAACGACGCGCCGTGGGCATCATCACTCCCGCAGGCCTGGGGCCGGAATCTGACGCGGAGGACGAACCTATGGACACAACACCACCTGCCCGGGCCATCGTCTTCCGGTCCCCACCGGCCCCAAGCCAGGCCGTGCGCATCATCACATCCTCCGGCCTGGGGCCGGACTCCGACGGGGAGGACGAACCTATGGACACAACACCACCCGACCGGGCCCTGGGTATCATCACGACCGCCGGCCTGGAGCCGGACTCGGACGTGGAGGACCAACCTATGGACACAACACCACGCGCCCGGGCCGTCGTCTTCCGGTCCCCACCGGCCAAACGCAGGGCCGTGGACATCATCACATCTGCCGGCCTGAGGCCGGAATCTGACGCGGAGGACGAACCTATGGACACAACACCACCCGCCCGGGCCATCGTCTTCCGGTCCCCACCTGCCCCACGCCAAGCCGTGGGCTTCATCACCGCCGCCGGCCTCCTGCCCCCCTCCCATAACATCCTCACGGGCCCCAAACGATGCCGCACGTGGCACCACTGCCGGAGTCAGCCCTACCCCCGACCATGGTGAAGGGCTGGGCACACCACCCCCCTCGAGGCCATCTAGAGCCCCCCTCCCCCTGCCCCAGACAAGGCCTATGTTCATATTCTACTATCCATTAAAATCTTTCCCAAATTTGGTGTGTGTGTGTGTATTATATATTCCCACTAAACCCTGTTCTTGCTAATATGCCTCTGCTCTGTTTACTCTTTCACTCAGCTGCAGAGGAAGGACTCACAGACATGAGTGACGATGTTTTGTGCCACACCTAAAGATGCAACGTGTCCCATGCCCCAGTGACTGGGACGTGGAAGTAGCTGTGCATGCTCAACGCGAGGTCTGCGTGCTGAGCGTTTAAGGGATGACAACCCAGGGGGAGGCAAGTCCAGAGGAGGGAGATGGGGTTGGCTTACGAGGCCCCTTCCCTCTTCTCTGCTACTGCTCTGAGCTCGCCACAGGCTAGGGAATTCCTGCTGTGACACACAGAACCTCTCTGTTCATTCTGGTTTCGAAACATGTTTAGTTCTGTGTGTGTGTGTGTGTGTGTTGTGTGTGTGTGTGTGCGCGCGCGCGCAAGTGAGCGTGTACCACTGTCCCTATCGGTCTAAAAGTAACAAAGGGACATGTGATAGAGCGAACAGGTTGCAAACAGTGACGAGAAAGGGTAAACTTTTCCACTAGCCTCTGGGGATTTCCTTGGCAAGTGTTTCTATACAATTTTAGAAAGATTTTGCTGGAAATGTCACTGGGACCACTCTGAACCATCACGGTAGTTAAGGTAATAAGCCAGGACGGGAGAGCAGCAAAGAGCACCCACAGTGTGTCTCCTATGTATCAGGCCAAGGGGTACAGGCTTTACTTCTACCACCTCACTTCATCTCACCATGACTGACGTGGGATGACCTTACGCACCACCTTCATCCATGAGCAAAATGTTACCTCAGAATCACTTCCCTTAACCGAAAGTAAATAAATGCAAGGACACAAACATTCCTAGAATTCCGGCCACCACCACCCAACACTTTACGCTCAGCATCCTTTTCAATCCAAGAGAAACATAGCTCTAAATGCTATACTATTCCATTTCAGATAGACCTCACTCCCATCTAAATGCCTAAATGCACTGACACTCCACCTACACCTTGATAGCAGAGGGGAGCAGTTTCCCCAGGAGCTAGCTGGCCTGCCACCTCAGCGAGCCCATGGGCCACTAGCCCACAGCAGCCCTGCGTGTCCCCGAAAGGTGGCTCACTTAACCTGTGACTACACGTGCTCTCTTGGGAGACGGGCCGCCAAGCAGGGCCACCGAGGTGACATCGGCGCGCAGGCACAAAGACCACCTACTGGGCATGCACCTGCCTCAGCGCCAGCAGGCCAGCCGGGGTGCCCCGTGTGGGGCCTCGGATCTGCCCCGCAGCTCACGCAGCCACCCCAGCAGGGCCAGCCCCGGGGCAGAGCACCCGGAGGGTCCCCGCCCGCACCGGTTAGAGAGTCCAGGTGGCCACCTACCCCCAGCGGACTTGTGCCACCTACCCTGATGTTCCAACCCATGGCCACTCCTCTCAAGACCCAAAGACACAGCTAACTCACAGAAACAAACACAAGGAATCAAGAATGAGAAGGAGACAGAGGAATCACTGTGCGCCTAGTGACGGTATGTTGATAAAAATGGGCAAAATAAGTAAATAAGTAGATGCATTAGGTAGATGGATACATTAGATGAGACTGATAGATAGAATGATAGATTAGACAGACAGATTAGACAGATGATAGATTAGGTGGACAGATGACAGAGACACCTACAGACACATACAGATAGATGATAGGTAGACAGATTGATAAGATGATAGACTAGGTAGATGATAGATGCATTAGATAGATTAGATAGATGATATAGATTCATATAGATTAGCTAGACTCATTGATACAGATACATACAGATGATAGATAATAGACAGATAGGTGATAGATTAGGTAGTTTGGATAGACAGACACATAGATGACAGTAGATAGATTAGATAGATAGATAGATAGATAGATAGATAGATACACAGACAGACAGACAGACAGACAGATAGGAAAGCATAATACTAAACAAAGCTATAGCTCATAACCAGGAGAGCAACGGTGAAAGCACAGAGAAGAACTACAAACACAAAGAAGAAAGAAATCAAGTTTAGGAAGTGCACTAAGGACACAGCTATCAATTATCACACTAAAGGGAAAGACTTTAAATGCTCCAATCGAAAAGACACAGGGTTGAATGAATGGATGAATACTCAAGACCACCTACGTGCTCCCTTACAGGAGGCTCACTTGAGATCCAAGCACACAGACAAACTACAAGTTGAAGGGGTGGGAAAACGTACCCTACAGAAGTCAGAAGTGAAACTGAAAAAGAAAAAGAAAAAAACTTTAAAGATGGCTTGGTAGGATTAAAGACGGCAGGCAGCATGCGAGGGGAGGCAGAAACCTCCTCCGAAAACCACATACATACATACAGTATGGGAATATGACCACTACACCAGATCCTGGAAGAGAAGCAGGAAAGAAGGCTGCCGCGGCAGGCCGTCACCTCAAGGTGGAGGGTGATGTACCAAGGCCGTGATCCAGAGGGACCCCGCAAGCACTTACTTCTTCCTGCACCCGAGCTCAGCGGAGGGAGGAAGAGAAACGGAGCCGGGGAGGCGGGTGGAGGCCCAGGACTGCTGAACACCCAGCCCTGCAGATCTGCTCTGGGAGCACGAACCTACCTTACAGGATGCTCTGGAGGATCGGTGGGGTCGGAAAGCGAAGACGGGCGGAATACTTCGAGAGACTTGACATTGCTGCCACTTGCGGAACACAGGGATCCACATCCGGCCGCTGTGGGACAAAAGAAAGGCGGGCAGTCTGAGAGGCTTCGTAACAGCGAGAGAGCCGCTAAAGGGGCAAGGGTTGCACAGAGCTTGCTTGCCGCTCAGAAGAAAGCACAGGTGCGCAAAACTGTCCCGGTGCACTCTGCCCAGCAGGTGGGGGAACTTTTAGGAGCTCCGGGCGCTCCAGACCCCTGGCTGGCTACGCAGCTCCAAGGCGCCCCCACCATGATATGACTGATACACAACACGGCCAGCTGCACCTTCCTCCCCAACAGCACCGGCTCGCAAACCGGCTGCCCCCTCCATCGCACCGGGCCAGTGACGGGACGGCCCCACCTACGGCAGCTACAGGTGCAAAGCACAGAGGCTTCTCCCTGCGTGCTCCGCAAACTGGCCCCGGCAGTGGAGACAGGCACTGCGGCCGGGAAGCAGGAAAGACCTCTTTCCTCCTGCGGGCACCAGCACCGCTCCTCTGTGACCCCTGCCTGCCATCACCCCAAGGGCTGAGCAGCTCCAGAGAGAAAAGCTTCTGGGCGCTAGAGGGTGCCACCTACAAATAGGAAACGTCAAAGTCAAAGGAACCTGGTAACTGGACTCGAGCAATCTTCGTGAAAGGGATCTCAACATAAAAATCAGAAACATGCTCATGGAGCTACAGCAAAAAATTGCCCCTGTCTCTTGAGCATAATTACCTCTCTCTCTCTCTCCCTCTCTCTCTCTCTCCCGCCCCCCCACCTCTCTCTTTACCAGCAGCACTTTTGAGGCCTTGTTCTGAGAAGGATGCTGGGACAGCCCAGCAGGAACGGGCAGAGCGCTCAGATCCACCCCGGCCGCTGTCAGGGCAGTCCCACACGGGGTCTGACCGAACTGCAATGGGGGGACGCCGCACGTGTAAATCCACAGGAGATAAACAGTGCCGCATGCTAAGCCTTCCCATGAATGGCTAGTGGCTAGGTGGCACCACCGATACCAGGTGATGTCCACATCCCGGGCCTTATCTCCGTGGCAACCTTTTCTCCCTATGAACCTTGAAAGCAGCACATGGAAAGATACTATCAGTCTCCACCATCTCACTTCTCAGCTTAGGCCCGATGTTCCTGCATCACATCTTCTCCTCTGCATTCCAGTTTTCTCGACGGGTTGGTGTCCTGGGAAAAAAAAAGAAAAATTTGAGTAAGAATTTGAATGAAATGGGAGGGGCATACCATTCTGTTTAAAACATCAGAAGAAGAACAAAGACACCCTATAGAACGGGAGGATATATCCATAGATGACATATCCGATCAGGGGCTGCCAACTAAAATACGTCTTAAGTGCTCAGGCGCCTCCACACGCAAAAAGCAAATAAAACCAATCCAAAATGGGCAGAGGACCTGAGCAGACACTTCTCCAAAGAAGAAAGCCAAGTGGCCGACAGGCACATGAAAAGATGCTCCACGTGGCTCATCGTCGGAGAAATGCAAATTAAAACCACCACGGGATATCACCTCACACCGGTCAGGATGGCCGCCATCCGGGAGACCCACAACAGACGTTGGCAAGGTGAGGGAGAGAGGGGAACCCTCCTGCGCTGCTGGTGGGAACCGAAGTCAGTTCGTCCGTTGTGGAAAGCAGTGTGGAGATTCCTCGAAGAGCTCAAAATGGGAATACCATTTGACCCAGGAATTCCACTTCTGGGAATGTACCCTAAGAACGCAGCAGCCCGGTTGGAAAAAGACAGATGCACCCCTATGTTAATGGCAGCACGATCCACAGTAGACAAGAAATGGCAATGTCCGTCAGTAGAGGAATGCATGAAGAAGACGTGGTACATAAAGAAAAAGGAGGACAGAAACCACATGCTCATCTCCACAGACGCTGAAAAAGCGTCTGACAAAACTCAACATCCACTCACGGTAAAAACCCTCAGCAAAACGGGTCAGGAGGGCAAGTACCTCAACATAGTAAAAAGGCCACATGTGATAAACCCACAGCCAACATCACACTGAACAGTGAGAAGCTGAAAGCTTTTCCTCTGAGATCAGGAACAAGGCAGGGATGCCCACTCTCACCACTCTTCTTCAACACAGTACTGGAGGCACTGGCCACAGTGAGTAGACGAAACAAAGAAATACAAGGAATCCAGATTGGTAAAGAAGAAGTCAAACTGTCACTATTTGCAGATGACATGATGCTGGACCGTAAAAAAAAAAAAACAAAAGACAAAAAAACAACAACCCCGAAAGACTCCACTCCAGAACTGCTAGAACTGATACCGGAACACAGCAGAGCTGCAGGACACAAAGTGAACACACAGAAATCTGTGGCTTTCCCATACACTAACGGTGAACT